>NC_056739.1:1382844552-1383029552 GCF_019279795.1 Protopterus annectens
ACCATTTATCGAATCATTAAGTTTTAGTTTTTAATTTATTAAATAAAAGTTTTTTTTTGTTTTGTGTATGACCCTGTCAAATGCTGAAATTAAATCTGTATAGACTGCAATACAACACAATGCTTCATTCATAGCTTTATTATATTGTTATAGAACATCATGTTAAAGGTTCTATTTTCAACATATGCATGCTAATATATGGTTTCAAGTCCCAGCCTTTCCAGTTCTGAAAATAACTTCTCCAAAATTAGCTTTTCTATTATTTTCCATAATATGAAAGTAAATTTAAGGGTATATATGACTCTTGGTTTTTCCTACTCCCTTTTCCCTTAAAGATAGGTTTCACAAGTACATGTCTCCAATCTTGAGGAATCTCCTCATATTTATATGATCTAGTAAATAATAAACATAGTGTAGTTCTTACCAAAGTGTTCTCAAGCCATTATTGCTAATTCTGTCTCCTCCATTTCCTGTCTCTCTTTTTTTCCTGTCTCTGGATCCTGTTTGTATAGTTCTTTTTCAATAGACTCACATTTGATTTCAGTATTTGAGATTACCTGGATGTCACTAGGGCAATCCCTTTGTGGAGCAAAACTGCTTTGCATAATATTTTGTAAATATATCTATAATCTTTTGTTTCTGAGAATAAATTTTAGAATCTACACACACCCTCGGATTCATGAATCCTCCGTGTAAGACTTAATAAGTCTTACTCGGAGGCTGCAGTTGAACGGTTTGACATCAGCATGCCATGGATATGCATGAGGGCACGCTGACTCAACCGTAAGTCGTACATGGACCGTGTAAGAAAGCAGGGGGCGTGTCCGACTGCCGAGCAGTCTAAATGTCCACGCCCCTGCAAGTGTTTGAAAAGTAAAAGCAAATACACAAGAGCGAGTCCGCCCAAATGTCCCTGCACCCAACACCACACTCCCTGATATTGTAAACCCCCATCACAGTTATAAAAAGCAAAACATTACATTTATTTTTTTTAATTCCCAAAATAGCTGCCCGTATTTGCGTGTGTGTGCGCGGGTGTGCCCATTGCTTAACTAGAGTTAGCAATTCTGACATGGAATGGCATAAGATAGAATGTTTATGCAAATCACACCAAATAGCAATAGCGTAATGGTAGAGCATTTGCACAAAGAAGAGACATTCACAGTTCGAGTCCCACCACTCCCCTTCGTATTTATTTTTAAATCAGTATATGAAATAATACCAGACAAATATGTTTAAACAGTACTAAAACGCAGTGAAATGGCCAATGTATCAGTGAACAAAATAAATATTTTAAATGATCCTGATATATAATTGCCTGCAGTTAAGCAGCGCTTCACCCAGCACAATAGAGTTGCCCATAGTTTAATAATGCATAACCCAGCGCAATAGAGGTACCCATAGCGAAATAGCGCTTTAACCAGCGCAATGTGTTTGTGCGGACGTGCGCGCCGCGCCAACCAGGGCACCGTAGGGCACCAAGGAGCAACGTAGAGCAAAGTTGCTTAAATGCAGTCACATCCCCTAGCCTGTCTGGACAGTATGAAAATAAAATGAATGACATGGTTCGAACCCAGGACTCTGTGCATCAGAAGCAATGTACAGAACCACTAAGCCATGACAACTTAGGGGAAACAGCCACTGTTAACATACATATACTTACTAATGGTAGTTTAACCATTACTAAGCAGATCTGCAGTCAGTCGAGAATTAAAAAAAATGGCCAATCACAAAAAAGTGCGAGAAATGTGGCATATTTAAGCCCCATAGGCGGGAATACTTGCCATAACTGTTTGTAGCTCACATCTGCAGTTAGAATGGCTGGTGTCGGAGAGGGAACATGCTTCCGAGCGCAACATTGGGGCATCAAGGAGTCGAAATACATAGTTTGGCTCCTTGTCCACCGTCATGAGTCAAGACTCCTGCAGGGCTAGTTCCAAGGCAGAGGCTTAGAACTGGTTAGCTCATGACCTCACCAGTGCCACAGGTGTTCCTCGGACTGGTGAGCAGGTCTGTCACCACCATGCAGACCTGAAGAGATGGAAGCAGGACCGCCTGAACCAATGGATACAGGAGGCCCGTGGGATGCAGGATGCCCCACAACTGAGTATGTAGCCATGGAATGCAGTATGTAAGAATTGATAATTGAGTATGTATAACAGATAGGTATGTCTCAATATCCCTTCATTTACTTTACAGCTGCAGGTGACCGTGCTGCAAATCAGCAAGCCTATGCTGATAGGCTGCTAAGGCTGCACCACCAGGCATATTAGTGATTATTCTGCATGTATTGTTATATACAATATGGGAGAGAGCATGAAAGAAAGTGTTGTAGTCCAATAATACAGCCATAAAATTGCCTGAATAAGTCCTCTGCATGTACTGTCAGATAAAAACGTCAGAGAGGCAGAAAAAGAGTGTAGTAATCCATCAAGAAAGGTAACATATGTCTGGAATAATATCTCTGCAGGGACTGTCATATAAAATAAGTGAGTGAGCCTGAAAAAAGAGTGTTCTAACCTATTAATAAAGGTATAATATGTCTTGAACATGTCTGCCATATGCACCGTTAAAACAAATAAAGGCGTGAGCTTGTGGAAAAGTGTGTAATGTCATTAATAAAGGTCTAAAACCCGGAGTGTGTCTGTGTCACAGAGTTTGAAATATTGTTGTTCCCTTGCATTATACAAATAGGACTGTTTGAAAAGTGCTGGGAACCCAGAGTTGTGCAGTCCCATATAAAGTGGGTGATGGAAGTGCTAGTAGCTGTGAAGCATATATACAGTCCGCAACAGTCAGTTACTGGCTGGCATGCATAAGTAAATCTGGCACATGTGTAGCATGTTATTTTTTCCCCAGAAATGTGAGTGTGTGAAAAGAAATGCAGGGTTCTGTACAAATCGAAGTGAAAATGTCATGTGAAAACATCCCAGATATGTAGATAAAGAAATATAAATGCAATCAAGAAATATGCAACAGTAACATCTGCATCCTGGACAGTTAGTATGTCAGATATAGGTTAGCCATATATTGAACTAGCCAAACCCATTACACAACCTAATGTATGGTGGCAAGTGTAATAATACATGTAGGGGATATACACCTGCAGTCACTAGGAATGTAGTGTAGACTAAAAGGTAATTATAAGACATTACCCGAGGTTTTTTTCTACACCCTACTGTATGTGCATAAACCATGCAATTCCACACCTCAGTGGGTATGTGTAATCTTAAATACTTGTTGGGACATATGTCCTATTGTTCTATAAATATTTGCATTCACATTGATGCATGTGCCCTGTTTAAACACCACAATCATGGTGGCCTGTTGCTACCAAACATCCCTGCATGCTGTTGGAATATCCACTGTGGTTCAATATATGCATGTGTTATGCTTGCTGTTCAACTGTTGGAACCTTGGTGTGTTGGGTTAATGGGAATATTACTGCATGCTGTTACAACTAATCTGGAATGCTGTTGTTTATGTTGTAATTAAACACACCCAATCACAGAACGTATGGGAAGGCCAGTCCCAGTGGACCCACATGTCCCTCCTCAGCTAGCGAGTGCACCTGGCACCAGCAGGTCCGGTGCCCAGCCCGGGCTCCCCTCCTCCGTTGGTCATGTGCCACCTTCGGGTGGAAGCATTGCAGGGGATGGGGCTCGTCCCCTCCGTGCAAGTGTGGGTGAAGAAGGGCCACCTGTCACCCTTCAAAGGGTCCGGGTTGTGGTGCATAGGGAGATCCAACATTCAGTCGCTGATCGCCTATGCCAGCTTGAGGCGAGAGTGGGGCATCTCACGGGTGAGCCTGCCCATCCTACGCAGCCCCCAGCACAACCACCCTCGGGGCTGTGAAGGTGCAGTGGTGACTGCCCATGGGTGGGGATCTCAGTTCCACTGTTACCATCTGTGGGCTCATGGGCTTGTGATTTCCAAACATCTGACCCCATCAATTGTGTTCACCCACCCCATGTGTCATACACCACCCCTGTATGCATCTTGTCTGTCTTGTCTGTTCACCTCCCCGGACATACCTACTTCCTCTACCTCACTTCCCGCTCTCACCTGAAAAAACAAAACAAAAAAAAAGGGCAATCTGTACCCACAAAAAAATTATGCCCCATACATAGCTGCCCATTTCGCACACTTGTCCATCGGACATGTAAACTGATAATTATAATTGGCAGTACAACATACTTTGTTGTCCTCACCCCTCTCCAAGGGGTGGAAGGTTTCAAATATCACTCCAAATTTATTGCATATGCACAGCTGTTGCTGGTAAAGAAATGGGCAGCTATGGACCTTCCCTACACCCGTCCTGCACATCCCGAGCTTGTTTACCTACTGTCTGTCCCTCTTTGTGCCCCCTTTTTCACCATTTTCCTATCTCCCCATTTTCTTTTCTTTCAAAGAAATTAGCGCGGGGCTTAGCGGAAGTAAGCACTTTTAAGCAGTAGTAGGCAGGTTTAAGCGAGTGTGCACATGTGTGCGCTTAGCTGAGCATCGCTAAGCATCACGTAAACCTGCGCAAACCCACTTACAACTGCTTAAAAGTGCCTTAGTCACTTTATGGCAGGGCCCTTGTTCTGCTGAGCAGCAAAAGAAATAACCTCTGCCAGTCTCAAACCCCAAACCATTGACACAATAGACTGCATGAATTACCACCAAGCCACAGCAGATATGCAAATAACTTGCTTCTGAAATAAATATGTCATGCATTACAATGAAGGAATGGAAATGGAAATTAGGAATGGTATAACACAAATCCTGTTCTGTGGGTCTTTACCAACAGTTGTTTTGGAACTGCATGACATGACTGTGAAAGGTGAACCAGCCATCCTAGCAGGGAATAATGTTACAGTAGCACCTTACAAACACCACACAGTATCAGACCAGGATAAATACTGGCAAAGTTGAATAGGGCAGAGGCCAGACTCCCCCAACTGTGACTGCTTTACGTCCCTGATTTGTAAACCAATGTTAGCTGTGCCCCACTGAATCACTCTGAAAAGTACTAACTGTAGGCAGACAAGTGTGAAATCACACGTAGTGAATAATGTCAATAGGTGAGAGTAGACACTGCTTGCATGTCAGAAAAGGTGTACTTATACATATGCTCTGATTCCCAAGAAAGTCTCAACTGCAATATGTCAGTAATATATTGCAGGTGTATCTCACTTATATGTACCTTTCACTGAGGCCATTCAAATATATACCTGAGAGTATCTGTGGCCTGGCAGAGGCAGAAACACACAGGCATATCAGCATTACTGCTGTTACACACTCTGCAAATAACTTTGGAAGGAGTTCCACAAGCATGCCCTTATGTAGGAGTACAACACAGAAATATCACAGGATGTAGCCATGTACTGCTAGCAAATAACTGTGACAATGCCAATGTGCCACTGCTGAAAAGACTGGTGTGGTGCACAGACAAAGTATAATAGGCTAACCTCTAGCTACCATCTGGATATGTCCACAGGTGTGAGCTACACAGACAGACTACTTGCCTTGATAGACTAACAGGTACACAGCAACCCTGTATGTTCAGTAAGATAAACCTCACATGATAATAAAAAATGCTCTTTGCAGTTCTGCACCCCTACCCAAAGGTACAACACACCTGTGTATTCAGGCAAAAACCAGGGTGTAGGTAGGCATACTCAGTACTGAACTATGTCCAGTTGTGTTGAGCAGCCTGTGCTAATGTCAACACAAACAAACCACAAACTGTTCAGAAGTGAGTAACGTAATAATTACAGTATAGCAGTTCACAAACACTGCATGTGCCATAGGAATACAGTGCAATAACCACATTTGTATGGCAGTTAATTGTGTAAGTCAGAAATAAAGTACATACTCCCATGTATCCTGTGTTAGCATTTGGAGGGGTGAGTACATGTCTACACTGAGAAGTGTGTACTGGAAGCAGCAACAGTCAGGTTTGAGTACAACATGCATATAACTGGCTACAACCCTAGCTTCAGATAAGAGACATATACCAACCTTCTGACTGACACAACGGTGTCCAGAACAAACAAGCATTGGCCCCACCTTGGAAATCTGAATGGGCTACGCCTACCTAACCTAGCATTTTATAGCAGTGGGCTGCAATCACAGTGAGTAATGCAATCACCACACAGCAGGCTGCATGCAATTACTGAATGGTGGACAGCAATTGGTGCAGAGGCTGTCACATGCGCAAGTGCAGATACCTAGAAAAGCAGGCTGTACCTGCAGTCCACACATGCAATTCTATCATTGCAGGTGCTGGGAGATAGAGACTTAGAGAGAGAGAGAGACATGGACACAGACAGAGACAGAGACACAGCAGAGAGAGAAACTGAGACATAAGCCGAAATAGAGGGAGAAAACCCAAAACAAACAACCAAAAAATAAATAAATAAATAAAAACCTACAAAACCGTAACACACGGAGCAGGAAAATACAAAGGTAAGGTATGTAACTCACATGTATGTGTTGACATGAAGTAGATGTTCCTGAAGAGTACTCTATACACTGCAAATCATCCATGTGTGGCAGCAGTACGTATCTATCTGTATCTGCACATGTGCATAGGGCAAGGGACATACTGCAACTGTTAGTGAAGGGTGGACAGATATCTGTCATTGAAGGTTGATATGTGCATATATCTATGTAGGTCATAGTGTGTGGCCTAGAAAACAGCATGCAGTGCTGATATATGTCATGTGGTGGTTAAATGCTGTGGGACTGATTTGTCAGATCTGCTGTGTTACAGCCAGTGAGGCCTGCTAATGCTACATGGGCTGAGGACACCCACATGCATTCTGCACAACACTGTGCAATATAATCACATAACTGTACATCCCACAACTGTCGCATAAGTGATATCCCCACCATGAAAGGTGGACTGTACATGTGCCTATATGTACATCCATGTGTACAGCAATGGATGTGTACATGCATGTGTATAGATATGTATATATATATATATATATATATATATATATATATATATATATATATATATATATATACATATAGAGAGAGAGGGAGAGACAGAGAGACACGGGGTCATATGTACTGCAACAGGTGTGTGGTGACCAAGGCATGGACTGTAAACAAGTGTTGATACTGCAGTGCCATTCCTCCTTTCCAAAACACTGTACCCATTAACTACCACATAGGTAGAGATCTACCTAACAGTGAAGGTGTGATAAGGGAACATGGGACACAGGTGGACAGTAGCCTCCGCTTTGATGAAGACAGTGCCTCACTACACCTGTAATCAGTCTGTGTGGTATGTGTCATCTATAGAAATATAGGGCAGTGTACCCCTCTACTCATCACAATGCCCTGTGTGGTATGTACCTCACATGACAACTACACCAGGTGAAAAGGCCACAGACATACCTCCCAAAGGGTAATACAGGCCGCAAACAGATACCCTATGCAGACTGACTCACAAAACCACATCTACACTGCATTGCATACTGGCCACACAGAGGTGACCTCTGCCGGACATACAGAGGTATGTCACACCCATAGCTGGGTGACAACCACCATGGCAACATATCACAATCCCTCCGGGATACATGCTCTAGGGCCCTACACCTTGTCAGCTCACTAAACAGCACATGCTGGAGGGATAGTTTCCCATCTCAGAGATATGCCATACACTGGAATAGACCACCTAGCAATAGCAAACAAGGCTCCTCATTAGCAGTTGTCATAAATACCCCTGGTGATTGTGAGGAAGATTGGTAATACACCCCAGGAAACACCTCTGTGGTTCTGGTTGGCAGGGGCAAGTGAAATCAAAGTACATGTGTGTCAAAGGCCAGGGTAGCATATGGCTAAGCTGCCGTAGGCCCTAGGGCCAACAGCATATTACATACCTATGACACTATGCACTCACACATGTACTCAATGCAATACCTGCTATGTGAGGTTGAATAAGTGTAACTCTGAATGTGTGCTGCAAGGTCTGTAAAGGTGTGATAGCTTAGTGTCTAGTTGTATCTGACATGGTAGTGTCTATCCTAGCTGTGAGGACAGCAAATGATGTGTAATGTACTGTTAGGCAGACATAGTAGTACGGCATATGATGTGATGTAGTTCCTTGATGACGAATGTGGTGTCTCATTGTAGGCTAAAACAATACATGTATGCTTAGTGAGTGGTACTGCTGGTGAATCCAACTCCCATATGAACTGTAGTACTACCTGAAGCTGTAGGCCTAAACAGCACAGTATGGCGTGTGTTCACATTGCTTGGAAACACTGTCATGTGTGTTTCCTGTAGTCTGCACAGTGGACAAAACTCAGGCATAAGGGTGTGTAAGTAGTGACACACAGTACTGTATGGTACACAGGTAATGCTCATCTGTATTGGCATACAGTGGTGTGTTGTATGTTTGCCTGATGTGTGTGTAATTATGCCTGTACAATGGCTGCAATCATATGTGTGTTACAGGGTATATGTGTGTATCCAGCAACATATATACTCTGTTACAGCAGTATGCCACCTATAGTAACAACTGTACACATCTGTTAGGCAGGGCTATGGCATCAATGACTAGGGTGGTTGACTGGTACTACTGTACCTGTACGTTACATCCATTGCAATGGATGACATCTCTGTTCGTGCATTGGTGTGATATGCACCCCTGTCTTGAGGTTGTGCAATGTGTCACAAACATTGTGTTGGGTACTGTTGTATAGTGGTGTGATATAGAGAGTGTGCCAGGCACTGTTAGTTAGTTGTGGCCTAAGAACCAATAAGTGGTATTGAACGTGTGTAACCTCTGACAGACAATAGGATGGTATATATGTCACTAAAGTGATATCTGTGGTTAAAGGTGTAAAGTGTGCCACAGGACTCGCTCACACATATTGTTCATATCTTTTTCAGCCAGATGGCCCACCAACACAACCCATCATACACAGCGGATGAGGAAGAGGTGATACTGCAAAGCCTATTGCAGCAGTACACGATGCTGTTCTCCAGAAGCAGCCAGCACCAGCAGGAGCGGACTGCACTGTGGCAGAAACTTGTTTCTCAGGTAAATAGGCATGCATAACCGGACATATGAGCAGGTACACCATCACTGCAGTGATTTAATTAGACATGTCCAGCGGCGTGCGTCTGATATCCAAAGACAACAGCTTGCCACAGGTGGTGGGGTGGCCATTCATCCCCCCCTTACCAGAGTGGAGGAGCTGCTCCTAAGCGTGGTGGCTCCTGGACAACAGCAACATCAACCTCTGACATGTGTTGTCATGGAGGCCGGAGCCACCCATCATGTCCACCTGGAGCAAGCAGGTAACATGCCCTATCTGTAGACAACAGTTAACTGTATTGTTAGATTATGTCTGCGTGAGATGTGTACTGTATGTTTAGCAGTTCTTCTGCCTAGTGTTGTGCAATACTGATATTTTGAATAATATCTGTACACCTGTGTCTGTTGACTGTTGTTATACTGCAGTTTAGCATACCCACTGTAGCAATGCCACAGTTGTGGCCACTGACGAACTCTCTCATATTCTCATAGGTCCCTCTGGTGTGACAGCAGGGCAGCCAATCCATGCTGGTGAGTGTGTTATAACTGCAATGTTGGTAATGAAATATGCATGTCATAGGTGAGGTGCAGGCCATGTACACGTAACACACCTACGCATAATGCATGCCGTGCATGTTTGCTGTAAGATGTTGCACAGCTCAGTAATGTCAGTAGCTGCCTCACTGACATGCAATACACAGAGCATAAGACACAGTTGTGGCAACCCCGTACTGCACATTGGATAGGCATAGTTGCAACACCTGTACACAACATAACACGTTTATCATACTCAGTACACAAAGACATGCTACATATGGCATAACCACACACCTGCTGTAAGGTCACACTTCAGTATCCCACATGTCATCCACACACACATGATGTACCTCAGGGGTAGAGGCCTATCATGGGGCTGTGCAACACTCTTCAACACATAACACAGTCATGTTAGGCAATGCTTCCTATTGGGCACCTCATACACCCATGTACAAAGTGGCTGTGTAATAGTGAACATAGCCACGGCACTGCAGTTCAGGTACAGTATGCTAGGTGGTGGTCTGTCACACAGTAGTAGCCGTGAGTGACCACAAGATGCATGATGATGATGATGGCACATGGTACTACACCCTATCCAGTTACAATGACCACAGTACTACACATAGTGGTCTTTGCTTTGCACCTCATTGTTGTGTGTGTGCAAACATATGCACCTATACACAATATGCATAGCATGTTGTGTGTGTGCTTACATATGCCAGTATACACAATATGCACAGCTGTCGCCATCTGTACAAAGAGTCACATATATGTCCTGGAATGCTATTGGGTGTATAGGTCACATGACACACATTGGGTATGTGTGGTGTTTAATGTTGCAGTCGTGTAGCATGCCATGTCATGACTGGCACCGACATATCTGCAATATGTCCCACACTCACCATAACTACTGTACAATGGCCATGTCGAGCATTGGGATTCCTTCACATCTACATGCACCACTCATCCCATGTCGGTACATTCCATGCATTTGCTACACCTGTGCCCACTATTATTTGCTATGGACACAGACACTGTAATCAGACATGGCAATCTATGTGTCACACAGATAACACATGCAGCCATGGTATGTATACCACTGAGTGATGGTGCATAGGACATTGCAGAGCAGATAATACTTGCACAGCAATGTTGTGTCCATGTACACATTGTGTTCCAGGGTGTAGACAATCACTGAACAACTACACACATGCATCAAAGCCATGTATGATGTCATTAAATAGGGCCGTCTACACTTGCACTGCATGGTCTTGAGCAACACATATTCTGCATGCTGACACGTGTGAGGTGACTGTTTGCCTTGTGATACTGTCACCCACCTTCACCCACTATTGTGTATGTGTTGGATTGCTGGTGTGTGTGTGTGTGTGTGTGTGTATGTGCTGTGGTGAGCAGTGTATTTGTGTTCATGTGTGCATGTGTGCATGTGTGCTAACATCATGTACAGATTGTGAAGTGTGTTTCCTGTCTTCCTTCCACAGGTGCTGAGTTAGGGGTGTCTGATTGCAGCAGGGAACCTGATGTCACTGCCACTAATAGTGGAGATAATGAGACATGTATTGTGGCACAGGAAGGTCTGACAGGGTCTGTCATTGGTCCACCAATCGACAGTACACAGCGTTCAACCCCATCTATGCGCACACTCATACTGCCAATACATCCCTCATCACCAATGGCCTTAGCTGAGGGACAGCATACAGTCGGCATTGACCAGGAGAGTGTGGTATCCATGGCACGTGCATCCCCTCACAGCAGCTATAGCCGGATTACTGGAATGGTACCACATAGGCGGATGTCCAGGGGTTCTCGGGAGAGCACCACTGGTCATATTGCCCCTGGCAGATGTGCCCCCAGAGGTATTACAACCTCCAGTATGTTCCGGGCTGTAATGCAGGCACAGGCACGTATGGAACGGTACACCCGACAGCATCCGTGACCTTGCCGGTGCCATCCGGAATTACACCGAGGTCATTGATAGCCGTTGGAGGGAGACATTAGATGTCCTCCACAATGTGTTAGCCATGAGCCAGGACCGTGCGGGATGGATGGGAAGCCAACGCGGATGCATGCCAGCAACAGCATCAGCTGGCAGTCATCGTGGCCGGACCACAGATCACAGCCGCTCCCGTAGTGGCAGTACCAACCCCAGCAATGCCGGGGCTGGCCTGTCCATTGACCGGTCATTGCCAGTCACAGCAGGGACATGGATCCAGTCATCATACCTCTGCCTCTGATGATAGCACCCAGTCAGGGTTGGTACCCGATACTGACCGTAGCACCCTGCCAGGCACAGGTACCGTGTCCGTGGCCAGAGACAGTGATCTGTATGGCCACAACCGTCCATATATGGCAGCCACATGGTGGAGTTGTGTGCATGCAGACACACACACACACATTAACCAAACAACTAGGGCTCACACATACACACACACATTACATCAACATTGGCCCATGCTGTACTGTTGTCCCTCACACACACACACACACACACACACACACACACACACACACACACACACACACACACACACACACAGACATGTCGATTGGATGGGTCAATGTCGGGCTCTGGCAAACCAACAACACATCCTGTGCATATGATGACACCTGTGCCACATCCTGTCATCTGTACCATTGATGCAGGAATAGGCTAACATGGTTCTGATGCACAGGGTGACATTATAGCACTGTAGCAATAGTAGCAAGTTGCCAACAGGAAAGTGTAATGATATCCTTGTAGGTATATCTGAGCAGGCATTATGCATCACAGCTCTGATAGTCATTGTAGCATTGTTTACACCAGTGTTAGGTCTGAGTATGTATTGTCCACCCATGTGCCACTTGGCTGAAGTGTACAGTGTTGCCAGCATGTGTTAGTGAGTGGACAGTACGTGCGTGATGTGCGCATTACAAATTAGCAGGTGTACATCTGTGAACATAGTGTGTGCACACTGTCTGCATGTACGTGCATAGTGGACACATGGGATGTGCGACATACCCTGTTGTACACATTGTTAACATCTCATGGTATCTTTCGATGGCCAGTATGCATTCAACTATGGATATGTACTAACATGGGTACACATGTGTGTATGACATGGGTTGACACTATGCTGTGGGTGATACTGTTGTTATCTGTCAATAATCTGCAGTCTGGTAGTATACACCACCTCAACAGCATGACTATAACCAATCATTAGATGATGTCCTGACAAATGACATACAGTTGTAGGGAACTCAGTAACAGTTGGATCCTTCCAGTACTATACTATAACAGTAACCAGTGGTATTGACTGCCACACATTCCTGGGACCACACCTGTGTGGCATATAGCCCTCTTAGGTACATGCAAACACACTAGGGATATGTCCAACCACATCTGGAAATGCATGTATTGGCCTGCACTGCATTCCCTGTTTGGGACGCATATCCTACACAAGGGTATCATACAGACAGATACCTGTTGTCCAATACATGCTGTATAGTAGTAAGCCGACTATGGCATAGTCATCCACATTTACTAGACATACTATCCCGACAGCACCACATAGGTGGTAGCCCTCAACATGTATGTTGGGTACCAATGTGTACAGACAGACATGTGTTATGTCATCTGTCCCTTGGTATCCACATATCCATAGGTATTGTGTGGTCCATCGGTGTTTCACATAACACATTAGGGGCCTGCATGCATATCCACAGGGCTGTTGTACACCTATAATGACTGTCCATTATTGCCAGTCATTGTTGTGTATAAACATGTCTGACATATACCCCAGGCAATTACCCTCACTCACAGTACTCTATAGTACGTGTCATGGGTGTGTGTGGCACAGATGACCTTGGCCACAGATCACTACAGTGGCCGGGCTTGTCGCATACATACATACGTGACCTATGATCTGAGAAGCAGCGGTACAGTCTGTAGAAGGAAACAAATGTATTCATGTAGTATGCAGGCTTCACACCTATGTACTGATTGAGGTCACATGTACACATATTTATTTGCCACGCAGATACTCGATGTGTGCAATGCACATACTGTTTTAATCATATGTCATACCGTAGTAAAAGCAAAACCCACACTGCATTGACCACCTGTGGCACACACACACACACAGCATTTGCAGGATTCAAACCCCTACCTAGCTATGTTATGATACTAGAGAGATACGCATTAACACAGCGCGCTATATGCTTTACTGGGTGGCTTCTGTTCTGATATATTTGTAGGATGCTAACATCATCAGACATTCCAAAGAGGGATGTACCTCTTTTATTGTGTTTTCCCAGTCTCCAAAAAGGCTACTCCTCTCAAAGGAAATCACCCCCCCAACACACACACTGTCAGCATTTGCAGGATTCAAACCCCTACCTAACTATGCTATGATACTAGAGAGATACACACTAACACGGCGCACTATATGCTTTACTTGGTGGTTTCTGTTCTCCTGATATATTTGTAGGATGCTGACATCATCAGACATTCCAAAGAGGGATGTACCTCTTTTATTGTGTTTTCCCAGTCTCCAAAAAGGCTACTCCTCTCAAAGAAAATCACACACATACACAAAAACCCCACCCCCACACAGTCAGCATTTGCAGGATTCAAACCCCTACCTAACTATGTTATGATAATAGAGAGATACGCATTAACATGGCACGCTATATGCTTTATTGGGTGGTTTCTGTTCTCCAGGTATATTTATAGGATGCTGACATCATCAGACTGGACATGGTAATGTGTGTACACTTTCTTTTATGCAATCCCAGGAATGATCCATGTGGGTCGGCAGGTATCAACAGCTTGAACAGGACCCTGTGAGTCTCACCTTGTGTGATCTATCTGTGGACACATTGACATCCCTTCATATGTCAACACATATCTATGCACAGATTGTTGGTTTTGTGGATACGACGTGTTTGTGATGTTGATGAAGAGCTATTCAAAGTCTATGTGGGACATGTGCAGCTCTGTTCAGTGATGTATGTCCTGGGTGGCTGCCTTGCAAATGGTGTAGCATGTTTGGGAACCATGATCTGCACATGAACATACCACAGTTGGTAGGCTGTGTGTTTGTCAGCTTCCAATAGCTCTGTTTATGACTTCAGCCATGATGCACTCCATGGCCTTGCAGATCCGACTTTATAGGCTTACTGGACTATACTTCCCATGGTGTGTTGTGCACCCACACTTGTGGGGAGTGCCATATGTTGCTGTAACACATTTGACGGTTCCAGATCCTGTGGAGTGGGTGAGGCTCAACAGACTGTTCAGGTGCAGGGTCTGTTTGTTCTGTAGTGCATGCATGACACATATTGGGAAACAATGTAATGCAATTGCTGCCATGCTTTTGGCTTTGGGGGGAGCTGTTCAGCCATTCTACACGTGATATCTCCTGGTATGATGTCAGGGACTATCATCAGTGGGAGGTGGGTATGTATATATGGGCCTGTCTGACAGGATGTCGGCATTGTCAGTAAGGTACAGTTGGCCCTGACTCAGGACATATATGAGTGTACATTACTATTTATGACATAGCTGAAGGACATGTCATGATTCTCAGTCTGGACTCCTTCTCAGCTACTCTTTACAAAACACCAACAAACCTTAGCACTAATCCCGGTTATACTCTTTTACACACTTAACACCCTGCTGATCCTTTGTGATCAGGCTACAGAGTATGTCATCATAATATACTGGCATGTACAGGGGTCGGTTTTGTGTACTCTCCAGTCCAGCTAGTGAATATTGTGGTTATGACACAATGTCACATCTGCCTCATGTACACAGACAACCCTCTCCTCCTCCCAACACACTCAGATATATGTGAGAGATGCAACAATATTGACATACAGGAGGCTGAGCTCTCTTGACCCATGACTGGCATAGTCTATCAGGTGGTGAAGGTGACTACACACACCACATATCAGTCTCACATACACTGATAGCGACAGCAATCAAAACACATTATCACACATACACATACTCAGAGGCTCTACATACACTCTGCCTAAGCAGCAGAGACCTCCAAAGCAGACACACAAACAACTGCTACAATACTCACATATCACATAGTTCACAATGTCAGTGTGCCACACAGTCACTGCCCTTCGGGCTAAACAACACACCTGATACACTTGTAATAGGTGACACTTAATGTCAGACACACTGACGTCCCACTTACCAGGCCAAACAAGGGAATAGTCACTTTGAGCTTTCTCTCAGGTGCCAGGATCCGCCACATAACACATGCACTCAGGTCACTCCAAAGCAAGTCCAGGACTGGCTCCATCATTGTCCATGCTGGTGCGTACAACCTCAGAAGTTCCTCCATGGACCACATGACATGATACATAGAGGAACTCTCTGATCATGTAGCCCAGGCCAGTATGACCCTGACTTTGTCTAGCATCTTACACTCACCAAGTATGATGTCTCAGTATACCAACAAACTGATCATGTTTAACAGTTGGCTAACATATTGGTGTTATTCAAAGGGGATACAGTGTCTGTCAGCCTGGGATGACATGCTCGACATGCCACGTAGCTTCCCTATGGACAGCTTGCACCTGTCGCCCTTGGACTTTTGAATACTGGCTAAGGCACTTGCTGCCACCATACTGCCTTATTTAAGCGGGGCTCAAAAGACAGACCCACCTCCATAGACATTACAGAGTACATGACACTGAGGGTAATGCTGCTCAACACCAGATGTATTACCCTCAAATTACACCCACTCAGGAATCTCCTCAGTATGGAGAATAGCAATATCTGTGCACTAACAGACACATGGTTCAGGCTCCCACATGCACAACAGCACTACCAGGTTGTATTTCGTACCATGCTTTCTGACCACATAACTCGGAATGGCCAACACAAATAGGGGGAGTATCCATATATATCACAGATACACATACCTCCGGGTTGGTAGCACTGCACAAAGCATCACAGACCATACATATGCACCTAACATTGTGCAAATCTGCCTTTTGGTTTGTTGCCTGCTACAGACCACACTCGTAAACTCAGAAACCACACTCGGCTTTCCGGGGAACACTGGACAATATGAAGGTCTCCCCAAACACCATTATATTGGATGACGTCAAATACCCACACATTGACTGGGGATAGTACTCAGGCCCCAGCACCCTCGCCCAACAGTTGCTACTATTTGTAAACTCATATGCTATGGCTCAACTGGTCACCACACCCACAAGAGGGGACAATGTATTGGACATGATCATCACCAACATAGGGACTTTATGTTCCACACCTGCGATATACCCCTCATTGGTAAGGTCAGAACATACTTTATCTCACTGGACATCTATATCCCATTCTCAAACCCATCCTGGGTAATCTTGGTGAACTTCCCAAAAGCAAACGTCACACTTCTCCATACCACGGTGGTATCCTTCAGAGACCCTGGGTCAGTGGTAAGTATGGCTCAGACTGCTGAATCCTTTACATACACATTCTATGGACACCTGGTGGACTGCATGGATCATGCTATCCAAAATAACACCTGGACTCACTCCTTCAATGGCAAGGGTCCTGTCTGGTAGACCCTGGCCATTAATACGCTATACAACAAACGGAGGAAGCTACTACATGATAGAGCACAATCCCAGACAGGGAAGGCATCTGTGATCTGTACTAGCAGACAGCTACAATCACTCGTGTATTTATGTCAGGCCCGCTTCTAATGGACAATTGCACCAGACACATCAGACACGCACAAGGCCTTCTTCAGTTAATTCAGGTACCTGGCTGGACACTCACTAATAAGCTGTGTGTTACTGCATACTGACTGAACATACCCTGATCCCACAGACATTGCCAACATCCTGGCAAACAGGTTCAGTGCAGATGTCTCCCCACCATTCCCCCTAAGGAGGTATTGTCCATCCCAACAGAGTGTAACCTCCCTGACATCATGAATAAACAGGTGAGTGCTGCCCTCCCCACAGCGGACAACACAGCATCAATGGGACCAGACAGTGTCCCGGCCTGTGTCGTACACAGCCTTCATGACAGACACAATCCTCACATTACGTCACTGTTCGATATCAGAGTTACTGCAGGATTTGTACCCACGGAATGGCGTACAGTGATAGTGGTCCCGCTCCACTGAATACTGCCACAACAGACCACAGACAATATCGGCATATAAGGCTAACTAGCCTGTTCTGCAAAGCTATGGAGTGTATTGTAATGGGACTCATGCACATAGACATGGGAAACCTACAGACACTGGGTCCTACACATTACAGCATTGTTGTGAGCAGATCTTGCCTGTTGGACCTGTTCATATTCTTTAAACAGTTACCAGGTCCATCAGTATTGGGACGGTTGTCCACACAGCCTGCCTGGACCTTGCACAACCCTTCAACACAATACCCCACTCGGCCATTATGCATAGGCTCACCAGCATCAATATAGACACATATCTCACACGATGGATTGCTACCTGGATCAGGGATAGCACCCACATGCTCAGTGTTGCAGGTGCCATGTCTGACTATACACCAGTTACACATGGCATCCCACAAGGCTCAGTCCTGGGACCTCTCTTGTTCAGTATATATTTGTGTGACATACAGGCTATCACAGGAGGGATATGGCTGCCCATGTTCGCAGATGACTGCAAACTGGGTGCCATAATCAACTCTCCAGCTGGCACATGCATACTCATACAGGGTCTCACAGAGATAGGCTGACTGGTGCCTGAGCCATGGCCTATGGCTACATGCCTTTAGTTGCATAGTCATCCCCTTTGAGAATGACAAATGCCCACACATTACCACATAGGTAGTAATCCATTACATACGGTAGTAGTTGTTACAGGTTTGGGGACACGACCTGTTCGTACTCTCGCCTTTGACAATCACATTGCCAAAGTGGTTAGACAGTACTTTTACATAGCCCACCATATCCCGCATGGTTTCACATGTTGATCACATGTGGTCATTGTGCCCCTATACTCATCACGACCATGCTTGGTTACTATGCTACATTTGGGATGTACCTTACCCGACATCTGCAGCAACTGTAATGGCCACAAATGTTACTCATCAAGCAGATGTAGGGACTCACGCGGATGCCCTGCACAGTTCGGATACAGTAACTCCAGCTCTACTCAGTCACTTACCACCTACACAGATGTGTTGTGTGCCTGTAGTTTAAGGCAATATCTGACCCAGAATTAATGGACATGCTCCACCTCAGGATATCCAACTCCCTTGGAGCTACACACTCCAGGGTCATATACCTCAGCACAGATGTTAATAGGACATGCTGGGGGGACAGATTATTATCCGAAAGGCTCCACTCACTGTGGAGTGTAGTCCCAGTTTTGCATAGGCAGAGCCACCCACTGACCACCCACAGGTGACATCCTGACAAGTGGATGGGTGATCGTATGTTTACCCATGGGATATCTTCTGGGTCCCTGCTAGACAGAGGCACAATACACTAAATGTAAATGGGCTATTTTGTGTGACCTACTATTCACAGGCACAGTGTTCTGATTTGACTGGGTTGCAGAAGCCAAACACACTCTGGCTATGCTTGTACATGCCTTAGGGCAGATAGCCTAGTATCAACCTCTGAACCAATGATAATGTTCATGATGCACAATATTCATTGCTAATACTGTTTGCAGGTTTTTATCATCTTTACTTTCCCACTTTCTATGAACCGCTTAGGTATCTGCAGAACATATTTGATTATGACAGGGTTCCACTATATTATATACGTGTCTGTTGTCATATAAGTGTGTGCACAGGGCAGATTGCTGGATAGTGAGAGGTTCCTGGGTTAACACATGCAACTGCCTGATAGGTGTGGCTCACTGCTGTACTCCAACATGGCCTAAGTGTGTGAGCATGCCCAGTTCAGACTGTCAGTGTTCTGTTGCCTGACATTTGTCTCATGTATTCAAGTGTGTGAGCATGCCCAGTGTGACCTTTCAGTATGTTGCTGTCTGAGGTCCACTGCATTTGTTGATGTATGTGTATATGTCCAATATTAACATTTCTACTGTGTGTGTTGAAAGTCAGGTTCTATTCTTACTGCAGGACTCACCTTTGTGTCATAACTCGACAGGGATTATGCTGTGCCTGCAGGGTTTCCATGGAATACTTTGCATAGACTTATCAACATTTCTTCCTACAGGTTAACCACTGCAATACTGTCATGGTTTAGTGGTTCAGTACTATGACTATAGTGCACAGTATCCTGGGTTCGAGGCCCATCACCGCTTATATTTTCATACTGAGCAGACCAGACTGCTTAAGGGCCAGTAGAGCAACTATGAGCATGTTGGCTTTCATTCAGCTATGCCCTACTTAGATCCAGCTTGTCCAACATTGCTCAATATTAACCATCTTTGCTGGACGTTGGCCAATATTAGTCAACATTGACCACATTTGTACTAGTTGGTGTGTGCAATTTTGTTTACATATACTACATGGTGGTGAATGCTGTTTAGCACTGCTTTATATTGCTTAACACATGGCAATCATGCCTCAGGTGTTGATGCAGGGCTGCCTATGTTGGATGCACATACTACACTCCCTATACATGTTTGAAAGCAGGTAGTGTCAACG
This sequence comes from Protopterus annectens, assembly GCF_019279795.1. Taxonomy (NCBI): domain Eukaryota; kingdom Metazoa; phylum Chordata; order Ceratodontiformes; family Protopteridae; genus Protopterus; species Protopterus annectens. The sequence continues at coordinate 1,382,864,768 of NC_056739.1, forward strand.
TAGGCATCCCTTTTACTATATGTGCGGGTCAGAGAGAGGTATCATTTCCAGAGTTCCTACTGAGCCAGTGTATGTGCTATGTGTTGCCTCTTTGCCAAGGCCAAAGCATACTGGGCACGCCTCCTTCTGCCTACTGGGGCAAGCTCAGGTTGTTCCTCCTCTGAGTCACACTCTGCCTGTGATGGCCTTGGCAATGTTGGGGGGCTGTTTGGCCTGGGCCTATGCTGGTCCTGCTGCAGCTGTCTTCCCAGGATCATATTATGTAGCATAGCACATACCATGACAATCTGGGTACATGTAGTTGGTGAGTACTGCAAGGCTCCACCAGGTGTGTCCAGGCACCGGAACCGTGACTTGAGCAGCCCAAACACACGCTTGATTACATTTCGTGTTTGTACGTGTGCCTCATTGTGGCATTCCTGTTCAGGTGTGTGTGCGTTTCTGATGGGTGTCATCAGCCACGGCTCCAGTTCATAGCCAGCATCCCCCACTAGGTGACCATGTGGGATGTCTCCATTGGCAAATGTCTGGTACAGCTGTGTCAGATGCCAGATATGGGAATCATGGTAGCTTCCAGGGCAGCCAGCACACACATTCAGTATTATGGCATGGGCATCACACATGACCTGGCAGTTGATGGAGGGGAAGCCCTTGCAGTTGAAGTAGACCCTACCCAGCTCACCGGCTGGTGCTTTGATGCATATGTCCGTGCAGTCTATTGCACCCACTACCTCAGGGTATTCCGCTATTTGCTGGAAGAGATGCATATTGCTGGCCAATACCTCATGGGAATTGGGGAAGTATACATGTGCTGACATGGCATCCAGGAACTGGTGCAGTACCCTGGATGCTGATGCCTGTGATATCCCCATCATATCACCAGTTGGTCTCTGGAAGGTACCTGTTGGTAATATTCTTAGGCCAACACATACCTTAGTTTCCACTGGGATGGGTTCCCCTCTGTTGGTTCTGTGTGTGAGGTGTGGCCTGCACAGCTCAACAATTTGCTGCAAGAGGTCTCTGTCCACTCTATAGCGCTCCACCCATCTCCAGCTCATGTAGCCCCTGGTAGGTTACCCTGGGCCTGTACACTCTTCTTCGTCTCCTCATTGTGGGTTGTCCAGCAGCATTTGCATTACCACCACCCTCAGCATGTTGCATATGTTGCCTTATAACAGCAATGGCAGCCCCTAACATTTTTTGTCTCAGTAAAGCTTTTTCAGTTTTCACTTCTATTAGCTTACTGCAGTGTTGCAGTGTCTCTTGAGAGAAACATAATGGACTGTTGTTTGCAGAGTTTTAAGTGCTGGCTGGGCTGGGCTAGTGTTCTGCCTGGGTAATTGCCTGATTCTGATTGTTTTCACCTGCTAGCTCTGCTAGTACTCCCTGGTAACTTCCCTACTATTTGGTGTGCTTCCTTTTTCCTTTCTGTTTCCTCAGGGGGAAGCGCCATGCACACAAGTGCAAACACTCGCACAGCAGCTAACATGCGCGCACACATGCTTACACGGAATAAAACTTGCTTATTCTTGTTAAAACGCGTGCACACCGGTGCAAACGTGCTTACAACTGTTTACACAGCCTTACATATGCTTACTCAAGCTTACACATGCGCACACACGCTAACACGTGCGCACACTGTCTTACTCGGGTTTACTGGCGTGCACACGCGCGCATGCATGCTCAGCAAGAAACTTTGGTGTTATCCACGGCATACACCTTCAGTTTCTTGACTTTACCTAGCCTACCTTTTGACACACCTCTTTCAATAATATGCAATTGTCAGCTAACAGCTCCAATAAGCTTCACTCCTTTAATACATACCCCCTCATGATGTCACCTATCTTCTACTCTGTTACTCCCCTTATCCTACTCCTACACTCCACTGACTGTGCTCATTTCATATGTAAACTTGTGATTCACTATCCTAACTCTCATTTGCATGGGATTGCCTACTAATGCTTGGTTACATCTCTTAGGCTGAGCTTCCCCACTTAGCAAGCTGTACTCGGTGGCCATGTTGTCTTCAGCCTGCCATTCACTTGCATTGTAAATTCATTTTAGCTATAAAATCCACATTTGTGGATCTTAATTATTAATTTTCTGGTTTTTAGGGTGCAGCGCATTTGCACGGCGCTGCGCTACTGTTAAACCCCAGAGATTGAGATGAAAAAAAAAGTTATTTTATTTCTATTTTGCATCACTTCCCATTGCCAATGGCCATATTTTTGGCCATTGGCATGCTTCCTCCTGTAAATGCATGCTTTTTTTGCAGCTGTCATGGCTCCGTTTTGCTATTTGCAGAACCGTACTCAGTTATCAACTGAGTACATTTCTGCAAATAACACTACTCCTACTCGGACAGGTTCGGGTTTCTTGGATCGCAAATTTACCTCATTTGCATAGCTTTCGCCTGCAATTGAGGAAATTTGCATATCCAAGCCCTGTCCATGTAGGACTAGTTTGGAGAACTCAGTCGCATGCCCCTACCAGCTGTTCCTGGACCGCTTGGCGAACATGTTGGTTGCATGGAGTCTTACTCTACTCTTAGACTCCGTGCAAGCTTTCGTGAATCCGGCCCACAGTTTATCAATTTGTATGTCTTTACTCCTTCCACATCTCATGCATCTATAAAACAGTTTCCTATTATGCTCAATATCCTTATATACATTTTTTTCAAGTTTTTCTTGATCTCGTCTCATACTATGTTTCATTTGGTTTTCCAATTTGTTTACTTCAGTTTTCCAAGTTGTATTTAAACCTCTTTTCCATTTCTTATATTTTCTTGTCTCTCACTTTAATCAAGTATTTTGTTCTTATGGAAATATATCCTCCTGACATTGCATGCCTAGATCCTGATGTTAAACAATTTTTTTGTTTTGAGTTTTCCCATTCAAACAATTTCGCTTTCAAAAATGTCCACTTTCTTTCTGCAGTTTTTCACTGAATGCATCACTCCAGTTAGTTTTATATAGTGACTGTTTTGCTTACATATAATCTGTTACTAATCTTGTGTACATTGGTTTAGATTTCAGGTTGGCAGAATTATCTAACAACAAATTAACCTTTACAATCCCATGATCACTGCACATCAATGATGGTAAAACTTAACATGAAGTAACAGAAATGTCTTTAAGAACTCAAACAATGTCTAGTATGTTCCATTCTCTGTGAGGCTTTTTTACAATCTGAAACAGTTGTTGTTCCTGAATATGCGTTGTGAATAATTTCCTCACTACTGTTGTTGAATCAATATTATTCCAGTCTGTTTCTTGTAAATTTAAGTCCCAGGCTACTATTATTCTATTGAGCCAGTGTGTCATGACTGAATCTGATCAGTTCACCCACCCAGTTATCAAACAATAAATAAATAAATCACTGAGGGGGTTAAGCTTTATTGCCCTGAAGGACTAATAGGATATTAACTGGGTGGTAGTCACTAAGACAATTGGGTGTATATTGATACCAATACACCAATTTGCCATTTTGCAATGGTGAGGTGTAGTGTGGTATGTTTCCCTGTATGGTTATTTTATCTGGTAAGGTCATTTCCTAATTGTTCCAGTTGATATTGTAGGTGTAATTTATTTTGCTGAGTTCCCACAGAGTAGTATGTGTTGTGACTAAGGGCCCTCAGTATAACAACATTCTTTGAGTAGGCATTAGGGAATATTTCTAGCAGGGTTTCTTTTATAATGTTGATAGAGCAGGGTGGTGTTATATAGATTACAGTGATGGTAAGGAGGGTGTGTTGTCCAAGTGTTAGACTGGCTGTTATTCAATGAGCTATTTCATTAATTTGGCTAGCAATGGTTGAGGGATTAATTTGTAATGATGGGTTTTGCATGACTAATAACCTAACTCCACCTCCTGTTGTTGATCCAGGTCTAGAATCATAAAATAAGTTATAGTTTGAAAGAATGAAAGAATAAGGGCCATAATTATCCTTTAACCATGTCTCAAGTTATGTCTAGTATTATAATGATTTTCAGTGTTTATCCAAGATTCAGATGTGGCCCATTTATTATTCACACTGCAGATATAAAGGCATTATAATTATAGTTCTTATTTCTGGACATAACTCCATAATTTTGTTTTAGGATGTTTATGAAGAAGAGTTGGGGATTGGTTGGGGAATGCTTTAAATATTTTGTGGTCCTGGGGTGGTATGGCTATCTTCTGATCTAAGTATTTTGTGTTTCAAGTAATAGATCCATGTAACTAAGTATTTCTTGAGATTAATTGATATGCTTGTATGTGTATTTGTATAATGAAATGTCTTCTGGAGATGAAGGTAATCTGTTTAGAACAACATCACTCAGCCAAAAGGCCTCTTAGATCGTCAAGCAAACTACTACTAGAAGTCACCAACAGCTACAATAGCTTTGGAGATGCACTATATAGTAGTTCAGTCGCTAAAAAATGGAACTCTGTCCCAACAAGCATTCAAAACACATCATCCAAAGCCTCCTTTAAAGACCTCATTAGGCAACATCTCAAGCAAAGTTGGCAGTGCCGTGACTGCTCCCCAGGCTAGTGAAAGCAGATAAGGTACACATACTAAACCTAGAGCACTTGATAATAGTTTTCACTCTTACTCACAAACACTGGCTAATATACAATGTATGTACTGTACCTGTGTACTATGTATGTATTTTACCTATGTTCCAAATTTCAGCTGTACACAACAAATCTATTAATTACCTTTATTTTTAAATTAATATTTTCTTGTTTGTTCTCTCCACTGTAACTGTTGATGTGCTGCATAACACTGTAAAAACATGTCTATTGTAATTTGTGTGTATACTGATCTAAATGTATCTGTAATTTTTCTATGTGGTGCTTTTCTCCCTGGGTCTCTGCTGAAAAAGGGCTTTTTCGGCTCAGTCAGACACCCCCGGTTAACAAATGTAAAATAAAAATAAATAAATGGTTGAAAAGATGAAAAAGGAAATGTAGATACTATTTTGTTTGACATTGTTTATAGTTTTGGATGCATCTATGTGCAGATTTTTAGTAGTATAAAATGTCAAAAGTAAAACTGCCTACCAGCTCTCATTCTAAGAGATGAAAATGGCAAAACATTGCACAATAAATAAACCTTATGACACCCTTTGTACCCTTAGACCCCACTTACAAAAGGAAATCATGACTGAGTGGACACACATATGCATGGTGGAAATGCTCCATAACCTCAGCTCTGAAAACTACAGGAGGAAAAGAAAAAAGATTCCGCAGTAGTTACTAGGTATGTATGATGCAAACTCTAAAATACTCCAGACTTTCACTACCTTCTCCTTTCTGTTAATGTCCTAAGTTATTTGTCATAAAATAAGGGAATTGTATCAATCCACAAAACAAGAACTACAAATTAACTGACTAGAATTACTTTCAACGAATATCTGATTATTTATTTTTGCAGGGGCAAGCCCCCTCTCGCACTCCCCCCATATTTATATATAACACCACAGAACAAGGCAAAGTACAAATTCCATTCGTGCTGAAAGTGGCTTTCAGAGAATTTACTTCATGACATTGGCACTTGCTGAAAAGAGCTCGAGCAACTGACAATCTTCAAACATAACTGCATAATTCCCAACTTGTCTCTCTGGTCTCACTCATTCCATCAGTTCTAATCTATACTTTCCATTTCACAAACCAGTGTCTTTACCTTTCACCACCCCCTGTTACCTTCCTGAGCCACTGGGTGCAAGCTTTACACTGACACGTTGGCATTACATTTTTAAACCATGCCCCCCCCCCCCATGAATGCCACCTCAGTTCTTTCACACATACCAAATAATTTTCTTGCTATAACTGCCCTGACTCTGTCTCCCCAAAATAAAAATTCTCATGACAATGATGTCATTTTCAGCAAACCTCTGAGACTATCACAGCATATGCTATCCAAAGTTTCCTTGCATTAGGATACTCCCACCACATATGGAATTTCCCAGCTTCTTCCTTAGGGTGGCCTAATGGTTAAGGTGTTTGCCTTACAAACACAAGGTGCAGGGTTTGAGTCTCACAAGGGATAATTGGCTAAGCTTAAAATGGCTAGTACTAACCTATGAACCTATGAACCTATGAACCTATAGCTTCAACAGTCCATTGATTTTTTCAAATCCCAGTTCCTTAATTTCACTGGTGTGAGATACCATTTACTCCTTATACAGAATTGCTGATCACAACCTGGCCTTCATCTTTCTGCTTTCTAACCATTTTACACACTCCCTGCCTTCTTGTATTATTCTCTCACATCTTTCATTCTTTATCTACCCCTCACCCGATCTCAGAAAGCCCATTTCTGCAAATCCTCTGCTCAGCCCTTGTGTATTTTAACAAAGCACTAGCTACATCACTTCTTCAATGTTCAGCCCAAAAGGTAGGAACACATTTACTCACTTTCAACTTCCACACCTCAGCATTACTCTTTCTCATTGCTGCGACTTGCAGAAGGACCAAGTGTCTCTACCACACTCCTGCAAGCACTCGGAACTCTTTACTTAGCAAAAGATTTCCATGTTACCCCTTCTCTGTCTTTATCTTGGAGAGTCTGATTGCCTGAACTCACCATTTAATCTAAGGTTTTTAACTATCTTTTAACCTATCGTGTCCCATATTATCTTTCTGTTGGATATAGGGTCACTCCTTTTCCAGTGTAGACCACCTGTTCTCTGACACTTTTCTGCTGCCTTCCTAGACCTGATCATAACTTTTCACTTTCTCCTAACCAGTGTCCATCTCTGATTCTTCTCCTTTTTCAGCCATCTTGGAGATACATGCTCTAACACTCTCCATAAATTTGCGGCATTAACTGAGACTGTATACCTACTGAAAACTGCCAACACCCAACTGTCTTATTCTTTACAACTGTGCTCTTGGCCTTTCAACCTCTTCACTTTCCCTCTCCAAATAGTCCTTTCATTCTGCCCTTCTATTTTATTAAAATATTATCTTAAGGGTTTATATGAAAATGTCTCACTGAGTAAAGAACACAAGGTGAAATGATCATTTTCACAATCTCTATCCTTCCAAACACGAAGGGTTTATTTCAATGACAGTTCTCTCCTGAATAAACACACCATCCCGCATTTCTCACCCCAATCCAATAATTGCTGTCAAACTATTTTTCATGCTATTTAAACCTCCTACATTCCAACCCCCTCCCCACATGCTCCTAAGATCACATTTAAAGAGTTACATACAGAGAACACTTGGACAGCCCGCGGAGAGGTATCAGTGCTCTTCCTCAAGGACTCTAGATCATATGATGCAATCTGTCCTGAAGAGTCAATGCTGATACCTCAAACTCCCATTCAAATACTAACATATTCTCTCCTTCACACTGCCCCTGTTTCTAAACCATGTAGCCAGACAAGTTCTAGCCTGCCCTTCTATATGTCACTCACACAGTACTAAACTTTATGTGTCTTGGTTTGCTAGCAAGATGAAGTGTCCTTCAAAGCTACCATGTAAGCCAAAACATCTCAATGACCTACATACATAACAGTTTTAACATAACAGCTATCCTCCAATTCAGGCAAGATACTTTTTAAACTTCACTTTTTTGGACATTCTCTCTAATAAGTGTCAACTAACATAAATCTACCGAGATAGAATGTTGCAGAATATTGTATTATTGCGACCTGAATTGTTTGTAAAAATAAGCAGTATGGCATAATCCATCTAAAACATAACTATTGTGACATGCTTCTACTATTAAGGTGCCCTATCCTAAAGGAACCTCCACATCCTATACATTCCTCCATAACAACTCAGAAGCATGCATTTTAAACATAACGCATGCAAGGAAAACTATAAGTCAGTAGCTGTATGGCATTTAAAAAAAAACATAAGCATAAACTAAAGAAAATAAAAGGACAAAGATGCCAGTCAGAGCCTCCAACAACAGAATGTTTTAACCACCGCACAGTCATAAAAGTCACTGAATACATCCTACTGTCTAGTTTTACACAAAATAAATACTGAGTAATGAAAGGGATTGCAGTAATCACCACCACCTTAGGGACTTTTACAGGAATGCCTTGGAGTTCTTCCATTCCTTTCCGTGGACTAAAGAATGATCCTCTAGTTTGAAGAGATGGATATCTTCCTCCAGTGGTCCTCTTTGGCCTCTCTGGATCAGAACCATGCAATTAAGAATGAGAGGCAATGCAGGTAACAAAGAATTCTTTAAAGCATTTGTACATTAATACACTGAATTACTTTATTTAATCATAATTTCTGTTCAATACATCAAGGCTGTGTGAAAAGAAAAAAACCCTTAAAGTGCAATTCAGAGCATATAGAAAGTTATGAGTTCTTGAAAAAAACTGAAGAGTAAGGCAAAATGTGAGAAAAGGAGGAAAAAAAATATGTGCATGGTATAGGGAGCATAAGATGGGGGTAAAGAGAAGGGATAACTGGAGGATATGTGTGTGTTTATGTGAGGGAGTACTGAAACAGAAGGGAGTGCCTAGAGCATCATTTCACCTAAGTCCAGCCCTGTACATAGAGTTGCTGTGGGAGCATGTCAAGGGATCATATGCACAGCTATATTGCTGAAATGAAACTAGCCTGCAGGAGATGGGGGCAGGAAGTTAATTAGAATCAGGAAGGGGGGTTGTATAAAGGTAGATGGGTAGATAGAAGAAGGGTTTAAAAAGCCACAAGTAGCCAGGCAAGATCTCTTTTCAACAGCAGAGCATGACAGAGCAGGAGAAGGACAGAACAAGCAATAGACTACAGGAATGAACAGGAGAAGTAGTGGGGAAGTAAGCAACAAAGAAACAATGACGAACAAGAATCAGTGAACTCTGGAAAAGAGTTCAGCAGCATCTGGAAACAATGGGAATTACAAAGACTTCAGACATGAGTGCTTACTACGAGGTAAATGATGGCTGGTTAATTTCTTGCATGTTTTCCAAATTCTCTCTCTCTCTCTCTCTCTCTCTATATATATATATATATATATATATAAATAAAGTTGCTACTTAGTTGATGCTTTAGTGCAAAGTAAAGCATGTTTTGTTAATTATTAGAGAGAGAGAGAGAGAGAGTGTGTGTGTGTGTGTGTGTGTGTGTGTGTGTGTGTGTGTGAATGCAGGGCAGTTGCAGTGGTGCAGTGGTTAGCATTGTCACCTCACAGCAAGAAGTTCTCTGGTTAGATTTTTGGCTGGGGTGCCTTCTGTGCGGAGTCTGCATGTCCTCCCTGCGGTTGCATGGGTTTCCTACAGGTGCTCTAGTTTCTTCCCGCATTCAAAAGACACGTGGTAGATGGACTGGACACTGTAAATTGGCCATAGGTGTGAGTGTGTGTACAAGTGAGTAGTACAGATGAACTTCGGTGGCAGGGCTAGCCACTCAGTGGTGTAAACCTTGGCTCAAGATGATTGTCACTGTTGAAAGTGACATCCTGAACCCATGTGCAAAATGGGAAAAAGGGGATGAGGATGGACAATAACAGCAGAATAGCCCCACCCCCACAAGGTAGCTTTTACCTGAACAATGGATGTCAGGCATCCTTATCATTGTCTCCAGTGCAGCTGCTTCTGAATCCTTCTTGGGCTATCTACTCCCTCCCTCACTTGAGTTGCATTTCTGTTTGAGATTTGGGACTTCCTGGTGCTCATTTGATGAAACTTCATTATGACCACATCATCCTGATGTTAATCATCTTCGTCATATATTAGCTTAGGACTGGCCGTGACTTGTAGAGCCCTTCACAAGTGAACTGTCTTTACAGATACAACTGCTCTTCTCATGTTCATTCTGCACAGATTAAGACATTTTCTTGGGGTGCCAGTGCCACTAACATTAAGGTGACACATTTTGAAGATGTTGTGGTACATCTATTTTTACTTCTTTCTTGAACATGAAAGTCTGCCCTCTTTTACCATTACTGTTCATGTACAGCTTTACCTATGGACTGGATAACGAGGTGGAAAGTTCTCTCTTTCAATTTACAAGTGGGATACTTGCATCTAGTTTTGCCCCACTCACACACACATTTGTATGCCACCATTGTATTACTCTGGAATATTTGAGTTTCCAAATAGTCTAAAAAAGTAAGCTACACCCCCGGCCAGACTACCAGTAATATATAAGGATACACTATCTTAGCCAGCACTATTTTTGCAAATATATTTTCAGTAGTCTGCTTCAGATTTGAATGGCAAGGAAGTGACACCAAGCTTGCATTTCTCTCACCTGCCTTTCTTCTGCGAGACTTTTAGTTGTCTTGTTTACATGTTAAGGAACAACACATGGGATGCTGTATCATTATCCTCTTGTTACATATCCAATGTTTCCAGAACAGACTCCAGGGCTTTCTGTTTAAGCTCTACAAATGTGACATGACTGTTGATATTTTATATTATTTTAAAACTGAATTTTCTGACTACACTTTAATGAATAATAAAAAAGTTTGCTTCAATGAATGGAAAGTAGGACATATCTTCAGCATTCTCTTGTTTACTTATACCTTAAAGGCTTGCCTCAGGCATTATAGCTCTGCATTATGCATAACAAAGCAACGTTTATACAAACTGTATTTATCCAAATGATCCACATTACATGAAATACTCTACTTTACATTTTATTTAATGTCTGCAGATGAAACTAGGCTGTAATATTTCATAAGTATATAGGTTGCAGGTAAAGGTTAAATGTACATTGTACCTAAAATGCCGAATAAATGGGATGAAGGCTTTTGTTCTTCAGGAAATGTCTGAAGAATAATCTTAATGTAATTTTACTTTATATCCATCAAGCAAAATACTTTCAGCTCACCTGCATGTGTAAGTACCACTGTTTTACTTTAAAAATGGAGCATACACAATAAACTTCTGGATCAACCTGTAGCAGTCCAGACACCCATTCTGTGGGCCTGGGTAACCTGTAAATATAGTACCAAAGGTCAATGAGAAATTAAGGCTGTTTCTCTAGGAAATGAATAGCATGCCAGCCTTCCTTATCTTCAAGCAGCATTCTCATGTCTTGTCCTTCATTCAGCGCCTTCCTGGTGTTAGTTAATTTAATAAATGTCTCCCCATACCTTTTCATCATAATAAGAAAAATGAGAAATGTTGATAAAATGCAGTCAATGTTATTCTGTGGTATTTTCTGGAATACTACTTAGTCAGAAATAGAGCACTGCAGATCTTCTGTTTCATTCTACAGTGGAAAACCTTCTAATAAATAATTCCATTTGGCAATTACACTTCTGATAAATGATCCCATCTGGTAATTATAATGCCCAGTTTTTCTTCCATAACTGCACTACCAAGCAATTTATACTAGGGCATTGAAGAAGCACATCTCTCTGTCTTCCAAACATCATGAAATGAACTTTAATTAGTCTGGAACAGCAAGAACACAAAGGTTAATCAGCCATATTCTTTTGGGCAAAACAGCAGCCCCCTTGTTTATATTTTTATTTAATGCATTCAGATAGGAAGTGGGACATCGTGATGTATGCAATGTTTCTTTAAGAAGTGCGAAACCTTAGTCATAATTAACGAGGTTTACCAAGGCTGAGGTTCACGCTGTGTGCTGTGACCCAGATGTAATTAGTTAAGCAAACAAGGTGCCTTATTTGTTATGGAGGTGGTCTCCTGTTCATATCTTCATTTGCTTACAAACCAAAAAGCTCAAGCATTTTTTGCACTACCAATGCAGAATTCCCACGTTTAAATTCTAATGAATTAAAAAAGAAGGCTTTTCAAATATATTTTCAGTAGTCTGCTTCAGATTTTAATGGGAAGGAAGTGACACCAAGCTTGCATTTCTCTCACCTGCCTTTCTTCTGCGAGACTTACTTTTAGTTGTCTTGTTTACATTTTAAGGTACAACACATGGTATGCTGTACCATCATTCTCTTGTTACATATCCAATGTTTCTAGAACAGACTGCAGGGCTTTCTGTTTGAGCTCTACAAGTGTGACATAACTGTTGCTATTTGACATTATTTTAAAACTGAATTTTGTGGCTACACTTTAATGAATAATAAAAAAGACAGTTTGCTTCAATGAATGGAAAGTAGGACGTATCTTCAGCATTCTCTTATTTACTTGTACCTTAAAGGCATGCCTCAGGCTTTATAGCTCTACATTATGCATAACAAAGCAACATTTATACAAACTGTATTTATCCAAATAATCCACATTACATGAAATCCTCTACTTTACATTTTATTTAACGTCTGAAGGTGAAACTAGACCAAATTATTTCAGCAGTGTGTAGGCTGCAGGTAATGGTTAAATGTACACTGTTATAAAGCAAATTCCTTTACCTAATGACTCATAACTGTGAGTGTTCTATATAACCAGAAATGTCAGCACACCATGTGCATTTCAGTTAAGCAAAAAATTACTAAAACTTAAAGGCAGAACTTCATGAATTCTAATATGGGCAACATTATCATTTAAGGAATTGCAAATCACAAACTTCACACTACAGTAAGTCAACAGCTTCAATCGATATGACTTAAAAAAGTGGAATGCAAAATTGTTAATTTGCTTTTGACATTCTGTGCCTTAGAGATAAAAATATATAATTTCTCCTTTGCTAATACAAAATGGAAAAGAAAATTATTTGCATCATTCAGTACTTCAGTTCTGTTCTGTTAGTAATTGTTGCATAAATAGCTTTCTTTATGTTTACTAAAAGATTGGAAACTGCCCCCTTGTGACCATCTTCTTCATGACCAAATTCAGTATGGATTTGTCAGAGGTGGACTTTGTATTCGTAACCTTAGTGTGAGCACCAGTATGAGTGAAGGTTTTTCTGTTCATGCTGCTTACCTCAAGACGGCTAAAGTTTTTGATACTATACTCCATGACAGAATCACATCTAAGCTCAGGAATCTGAATATGAATGAATCCATATTAATTGGGTTTACCGCTGGCTACATGGCGATACATAACAAGTAAGAACTGTACTCCTGTCCTTACCATCCCTGTCACCATAACAGTCCTTCAAACGTTTTCTCCTGGGACAGCTCTGTTTTGACATCTTTCATTCAGATGTCATCTGCATACTTGTGAAGCCATGTTGTGTGAAAGATAGGAGCTCTTCCTGCAGGAGATAATTTAGCAATTGTTTTTGAAAACATTTTTCAAGTATTTTGGACATGGGGACAAGATTGCTATAGGTCTAAAGTTAGTGATGTCTACTGAATTTTTCCTTTGTGTAGAGAGATTATGTGTGATTTTTTTTTCCATAGAGAGGGGACATGTGATTCCTTAGTCAGAAGCTTACATAGCTTCTGATTTGGGAAGCTGTTTAAATAGAATAAAATAAAACAGCGCAAATAAACACTGCAAAATATGTGCTTTGCCTTCCTGTCATACTGTGAAGCAACTCTTTTCTTTTTTACTGTTTATTTTACATAATAAATATACTGACTAAATACCATTGCCATGAACTGTTTGTATTTGCAACATACTGAAACTTTAAGTCTTTGCTGATTTCTGGTTATTTGAGCATAAAATTACAAAGGATAGTTTGTTGTTAATGACATTTTCATGTTTTTGGAAATCACTAAGATATACAAATATCCATCACTGGTACAGTATACAGAGTTTCTACTTTCCTGGCAATAATCACATTTCTTTCATTCATATTTACATAATGCACTGGTGGTGCTGCGGTAGCGTTGTCGCCTCACAGTAAGATGTTGTCCTGTTTGATTCTTAGCTAAAGCGTCTTCTGTGTGGAGACATGCGTGAATGGGCGTACCTTCATTGAAGGTTGTGCATCAGGCCTGGCAAGTCGGTATGTAAAAATCTACTGCCAATCATTAGCGGACTGGAGTTCCGCTGTGGCGACCCCTGACCAGGAAAAGCCGAAAGATACAACAACAACAACTTAGATCGTTTTTCTGCTGCTTTAGTTGTCCTAGCCTTTTTATTTACTTTCAGAATTCATTTATTTACAGCTGCATTATATTCAAGCAAGCTAGATTTGGCAAGCAGTTTAAAAATTATATTCATTTTTACTGTTTATGACACTTGTAATGAGTTTATTTTGCAGAAGGTTTGATATGTATTTATTTTTATGCTAATTAACCTTTATATACAGTACTTTTTCAAAACATTCAGGTAAATATTAGGTAACTGATTTTTCCAAACACATAAAAAACCCTCCGGTTTGTATTAATTAGCAATTATGCAATAATTACGATGGTACCAATGACAATAGCACATGAACCTAAGTGCTAAGGGCTGGTAAGAAAGAGAACACAGCCATTGAACAGATCATTACAAGTACTTTTCTGCAGATTTAAAGATTAAAAGTAGCAGCTTGTGGAGCTATATAAAAATGTTGCTTGATATATGGTATATTAAATCATTTGGTGTTTCAGATGTTGTAGATTGTTTCCAAAGAAGACATTCTTTAATTGCTAATAACAAATAATAATACATTGAAATGTACCTTTCCAACACAGAAACACACACACATACAAACGCACACACACACACACACACACATTCACAGGACAACTCTACTATTAATCTAAATCTACACTGATGTGAAATCAGCACAGATGAATGCTCTTCATTAGAAATCCACCGATAATCTGTAGGACTGATCTTGCTTATTATCTATCTATTTGTGGAAGTTAATAAGCTGTGATCAGTAAACTGAAGTCCTCAGTTAATAGATATCCATTTTTCTGCCAAGAGGTACTGCCGTATTAACCTTCACTCCCCTAAAAGGCTGCAGCAGAATCAATAAGATAACAATTTGCAATGATGACTGGATGCATGTTGTCAGTACTGGCCTTCATTAGCATTGCTTTGCAAGTAAACAGGATACAGTTTTACAGACATATTTGTTACAGAAAGAGTGGCACCAGACTTTTATGTTTTCTATGTAAAATCAATGAGCTAACACATTTACATTAGTTTCTATTGTCTGTTGTAAATACTGGCATAGCTAAGGCTGCAATTCACAGATGACAGATCTATGGTACAGATAACACTATTACACAAGCTTAAAAATAGTACAGTATGCAACATGTGCTGGTGAGTGCATAATGTCATGAAATGTGGAACCCCATGGCAAATGCGCCATATGATGAATACATATGATGGCTTGCAAAATACCCGACTGATTCAAAAAGGTATAAATGGGTGTACTGCACTGAGGAGGATACCGATACTAAACTCTGAGGTTCCTACAATGTTGTATGCTGTGGCCATCCTCACTAATGGAGAAGGTACATACAGCACCTGACAGTCCAGCAGCTCACTTACCAGCAGAATGTGGATTGTTTCCATGTAGACAGGGAAACTGTAAGGGACCTAGCCAAACTGTGTCACCCACAAACAGAATCAAAGGGTGTGAACAGTATATCTATTCCAGTGAATACTAAGGTGTGTATTGCCTTAAGCATCTTAGCTACAGTGACCTGCTGGGGGCATATTAGGGATATTACAGGCATCAGCTTTATGTATCCCAAATCAGTTATTCAACAGTATGTTATAGCATGTGGAAGTATATATTTGGTTCTTTAGGACTGTCAAGGAGAAAAACAGCACCATGTTGGAATTTTATGACATAACTGATTTTCCTGAGGTCCTGGGATCTACAGATCATACATATATTGCCATTAAGGCTCCACCTGATTAAGATAGCCTGCAAAATATATATATATATATATATATATATATATATATATATATATGTATACACACACACACACACACACACACACACACACACACACACACACACACACACACACACACACACACACATCTGGCATGCGTCCAGCTTCTACCAAATGTTCTTCTAAGTGGATTTCCCATAGGGTTATTCTGTTGCAAAACATTCTGAATATAATCTAGAATCCTAGTTGATGAGCCCCCCCCTCGGCACCCTCAGATTAGGCATGAAATGCATATAATACATATAATACGTTAACATATTATATGACACAGCCCATGAGATAATGCAAAATATAGATGAGTGTGTGTTTGGCCTACTGAAAGGGTCTTTTGTTGTCTAGACACAGTTGAAGGTCTGCAGTAACATCTTTATGTGCTTCATGCTTCACAACATGGCATTACAATAACAGATGGAACAGCAGGTGAACATCTTGGTGGGACCATCCATACCATTTGTAGCAGCAGCAGCAAAAGGGCTGGATATAGAGTCAGGAAGGAGTATGCAGCAGCAGTATCAGAATTAAGGCAGAGATGGGCACAGAGCATTAAATTACTGTCAGATAGGCAGTCTGGTCCACCACTATGGGGCATGACACAAAAAAACACAGAAAAAAATGATGTATGCATTATCAGATAAGGGCTACACAGGACACTGCATGGACTGGCCATGCTGTGTGTTAGACACCATCATATCATTACATATAAGGGGGTTGGTAGGGCACCAGTTACTCAGGTCAGGGGAGAGAGTGACAGGTGAATGAGTGGGATAGGGTCATCTAAGGTGATCATGGTAGCTATGTGCTCTGGGGGTTGTAGGAAGTCAAGGATCACTTCGTCCAGTGATGGATTGAAGCTGCCACAATGTTCATAATACTGGGTCTTGAGGCACTTTGTGCCGGGAAAGATGTAGAATTGTAGGACCATTAACATCCACATTGGTGGAAATTTGTGCATTGATCCTAATAAATATCATTGCCAATAACCTGCTCATTGCCCACAAGAAGAGTGTGTCAGGTTGTGTGCCCCAAGATGACAAGAAAAGAGAACTATGGGAATGTGTACATGTATCCTGATGAGGCATCCCAGGTGTTGAGTTGGAGGAGTCTTGTTGCCAGTGACATGGACAAAGCTTAAGACCAGGGATGGCAGGTCATGTTGTCACAGACAACAGTGATGTCATTTCACCAGTGCTCTTAGCAGATAGACTTTGGAAGACTCTGTGGATGACCATCAGAGACCCGAGCATGTGCGATCTCCATCTTGTTTGATCACCATTTAGCGACCATAGTCAGGAACTCATTCTATAAATCACAACTAATCACCAAGGGCATTTCTTTCAACATTGTTTTGGAAGACAAAGAAAGTTATTATTCCAATATTACCTGTCCTGGTTAGATCTATGAAATAATATGCTGCACCCTTTGACATGCATTTCACTAAACTAATCAAAAGAACTTAAAAAGCAGAGTGGTAGATATGTGCTCTGGGAAAACAGAGACTCTTAACAAAAATAATGTTAGACTTGAAGAATCTTGGTTATCAGGAGAAAGCTTGAAACACTCTCCCTGTGCTCAGTGTCCTATAGACCCTGGAGAGGAGACCTTGCCTTGCTTTTCCTGCCCTCAGGAATCCCATTATCCAAGACCTCTCTTTTCAAGATGTGTCACACAGTGCAGTCAACACTAGAACAAGCGATCTGAATCTACATCAGGGAACAAACACAACTAACTGCAAACATAGGTTCTTTGGAATAGACTCAATTAAATGTCGAGCAATGTGATTCCCTGTCTGCCTTCAGTCACAGCATAGATAATTGGATAGGTACTCTAAAGTGCACTCCAGGACATACAGGACTTGCCATCCTTGAAAAGGTTGGTGGAGTCTGACAGTGGATATTGATAAGCATACATGGCTCCAAGTCAATAGCCTTGTATTTCATAGGATTCCTATGACCTCCTTGCATACTGACCCTCTGCTGACCATGGAAGTCAGGCCACTGGGGGCAGACTGGATGGAAGTTGAAATGTTTCTCACGGACTAACTTATGGAGAAGTCATTTGTCATCAACACCCTCAGCAGCATTCTGTGCTCCCTCCCCTTATACTCAGTGTCTTTGCCCAGTTGGTGCATATCATCCTACAAACGTGAAGCACACTCACCACCTCCACAGATTTTTGTGCATGGATCCCTTATCTGCATATCTTCTGCTTAATGCCAAGCAATGCAGACAAATAATAGATTGTCCTGGACACATGGTGGTTTGTAACCTCCTCCTACATGGACAGAGACATCCATCTTCTATGGTGGGTTTTGCAGAGAACTCAACTGAGAAAACAAACTGAAAATAAGAAGAACATGCTAGCTGGAGAGCACAGCATGTCTCAGTTTTTAATTTTCAACGTATCAAACGGATACTCTCCGTCACTGCCAAAACAGAAATGCTTGCTGGCACTAACTCGAATAAGGCACAAAAGTAATCCACAATGAAATTTAATCACCCACGAAGAAGAGCAACAATGTATCTTACAAACACTTGTAACAGTTAAGCGCTTTCATCTGCAAAAATGCAGACTTCTTCAGAACTACTGAAAACATAACAGAACAGTTCTTTTAAAAACTTTTTGGCGCCAATATTCATACAAACATTTAAAGTGACAGTGCTCACATACTAAAAAGTATTTGAACTATGATGCTTATATATTTTCGAACTATTATATACATATACTTTAATACATAACTAAATTATCAATATAATAATAAAATATTAATATAATAATAAAATGTTTTTAAAATAAGATTTATGTTAAAAATTATTACTTGAAAAATTGATGTAGATACAATTGATATGAATGTTCCATAAATAGACTTTACTAATATTTTTATCTAATAAATATGATACTGTGATAAAATATAATTCATTAATTAAGAAACTCAAAGTGTAAAAAGGAAAGGCTTTATAGAAATAAAGTCATTAATACCCGGTGCATTGGTAGCGTCTGTCAGCACTTGCCAGGTACTTTCCTTTTTACTTAAAAGTGCTTTGAAATTACCTCCCCTATTGGAAGGCAAAACTTGGTCTATAATGGCAAAACTGAAACTATGCTCACTACCTACTAAAGCAGTATCATATTTATTAGATAAAAATATTAGTAAAGTCTATTTATGGAACATTCATATCAATTGTATCTACATCAATTTTTCAAGTAATAATTTTTAACATAAATCTTATTTTAAAAACATTTTATTATTATATTGATAATTTAGTTATGTATTAAAGTATATGTATACAATAGTTCGAAAATATATAAGCATCATAGTTCAAATACTTTTTAGTATGTGAGCACTGTCACTTTAAATGTTTGTATGAATATTGGCGCCAAAAAGTTTTTAAAAGAACTGTTCTGTTATGTTTCCAGTAGTTCTGAAGAAGTCTGCATTTTTGCGGATGAAAGCACTTAACTGTTACAAGTGTTTGTAAGATACATTGTTGCTCTTCTTCGTGGGTGATTAAATTTCGTTGTGGATTACTTTTGTGCCTTATTCGAGTTAGTGCCAGCAAGCATTTCTGTTTTGGCAGTGACGGAGAGTATCCGTTTGATACGTTGACTTTCTGGTGTTGTTTTTGTGCCTTGGATATAGTTACTCAGTTTTTAATTTTGGATGAACGCTTTTGCTAATGAAGTATTAACTTCATTAAAGAAAGGGCTGATCCAAAATTAAAAACTGAGATATGTTGTACTCCCTAGCAAGCATGTTTTTCTTTTTTGCAGAAAACATCAGAAGCAGTGTACATTTCACATGCTGTAGACACTGGGAACATTGGTGGAGCCCATGAGGGGCTTTCAGGTACAAGATGTTCCCATACCATTGTGATGCTATGTGCTCAACCTGTACTATGACAGAGGCCTCTGTAATGGTGGAGTGGGTGACATCTCCCTCATGTAGTGTTGCAGACAGTGTCTCTGTGCTCAACCTGTACCATGACAGGGGCCTCTGTAATGGTGGAGTGTGTGACATCTCCCTCATGCAGTGTTGCAGACAGTGCCTCTGTGTCATCACTCCACGCTACCTGCACACTGCTGTCAATATCTACCACAGGTGGCTTGCTGATGTTTTCCTTAAATTGAACTTTATTGTTTTACATAACAGGAAACAAGACATAACATAATGAAACCATCAACTATATACACTATTTACATGATTCAATCTGCCTCTTATACAAATAACTCTAAAAGTTCCTCCTCAGTCTATTATCGCACTGTTCCATGACAGAACTGTAGACTAATGCTCAGTGAAATTCATATCAATTTGAACTCATGGAAAACATCATTCCATTTCTGTGCCAAGGGTTTATCATTCCCAGTAAGTCTGAAAGACAAAAAAGGGTCCATATGTCCAGCCATATATTGTCTTAGGCTGACATATGGAGCAGTACAAGAGGATTTTCCATTATTTCCTTATTAACATTTTAACCATAGCAAGCACCCATATAACATTAGCCTTGTTTTCTAGTAGTTGCTGAATTACCCTAACCTTATGGTGTTGAACTACTTGGTAGGTTCCTGACTACACATAATATATGGTGCACAACTGTAGTATTTATAACTTGTATTTCCCTGAATAATATTAAATGCTTACAACTTTGGAGGGAGCATTTGTCGAATGCTTATCACAGACTGTTGCTGCATGTGTCTTCCCATGAACTACTCATAGTCAGTCCTAAGTACCTGGTGTCTGTATTCCCCACCAGATCATCAGTGGTTTATATTCATTTCATCCAAAGCATGAAATGTTTGCAAATTTTTTGAAAATGTTTAACACCTCCATTCCCACTGCTCCAACATCCTCAGCTAAAATATACATTTGTAAGAAAACCCATAGAACCCACTGCTGATCCTGTACTTTTCTTCTTCATCCATGAGGTATTTCCTCACCTGTAAAGCAAGCTCTTCCATTACCAAAATAAAGAGAGTAGGCAAAAGTGGGTATGCCTGTTGTGTTCTCTTCTTACTAGAAAAACTCACCCAGGCTCTGCCAAAACTTGCTGTGATGAAAAGGGTAGTTTGTTTTTGCTTTCTTGTATTTTGTGTTGCTTTATTGCCTTCTTCTATTTTGTATATTTTGATTTATATTCTTTACACTGTTTACTTGTATTTTGCTTTTAATTGCATATTTAAACAAGGAAAGAGACCACAGCTGTGTCTCTTGTGAGTCACAGATATTAGAACAAGTCAATTAAAGCTAATTACCTGCAAACTGAGGGTGGAGCTATGATCTAAACATTCTATTTAAGTGGTAAAACAAAACATTCCAAGGCTTTACTAGAAAAACTCACTCAGACTCTGCCACAAGTTTCTGTGAAGGAAAGCTTAGTTTGTTTTTGCTTTCTTGTATATTGAGTTCTTTATTGCCTTCTTCTATTTTTGTATATTGTGAACTGTTCACAGAAACCCTATACAAGCATATTAATAGCTGCATAGAGGCAACTTTACCCACTTGCACGCAGTAGAGAACTAATTCAAAAAACAAGCCACACTGGTGGAATTACAACATCAATAGGCTGTATAACAGAAGGAAGAGAATCATGGCAAAAATTAGGAGGTGCAGCACCCAGCAGGATAAAAGCATTCCCATCAAACTAAATAATCAGCAGACAACTAAGTCTATCAAAGCCAAATGTGAAGCAAATTTAGCCTCCTAGGCCAAGGACAACCTCAAGGCATTCTTTTGCTGTGTCCACAATCACAAAGGCAAAACACAATTATGTGCAGAGCTCATTGTAAATAGAGCCACCTGTACTGAGCCAGAAGATATAGTAAGCCTACTGGTTGACAAATTCAGCTCCGGCTTTACCCCACTCTCCCCATCAACCTTCCCTCAGGAAATGCCATCAAATATAACTCCTCCTGCTATCACTGGGGAACAGGTCCTTAATGCTCTCTAAGGCTAAGAACACTGCATCAATGGTCCCAGATAATATCCCAGGATGCTTTCTAAATAGCATGAAACATGATCTATAGGCCCTCTGGAATGGCTATTTAACTGTAGCATCCAAAAAGGCTTTGTACCTCATGAATGGAAAACAGTAACAGTCATCCCTCTGCATGGAGGTGGGCCATTTACAGACCCAGGAAACTACAGATCCATAAGTCTCACTAGTCTCATATGCAAAGCCATGGAAAAATATCATGGAAATGATCAATAATGACATAGGTAACCTCCATACACTGGACCCAAACCACTTTGGTTTCCTCAAGGGCAGGTCATGCCTACACAACATGGAGGATTTCTTTGAGAAGGTCACTAAAGCATTGGCTGGGAAAAAATAGTTCACACTGCCTACCTTGACTTGACCAAATCATTTGACACAGTGTTTCACTAGTGTATTATACAGAAATTTAGGCATAAATCTCTATGTCACTCAATGGACTGCCAAATGGCTCACAGATAGGACTTACAAAGCATTCACCAGTTAGTAGTGACACATCTCCTCAGTACAAAACCAGTTTGCCCCTTAGCTACCAAATGTAGGAAAAAGTTCTTTAAACTTCCTAGCTAAGATTTTTTTTTAATTTTGAAATCAGCATTGACTAGAGATATCAGCTGAAAGTATCCTGCACTTGGTTCTTACACCTCCCATCTGAGAACTGTGATTTTATTCAGGTGACCCTTGCTTCCACTTTCACATCCCATTGTACAACCAAAACTAGTGTATTCACTAATACTTCCCCTCCCCATCTATAAACCTCTGTGGGCAAACCATCCAGTCCTGTTGCTTTATTCTGTGGGTGTTACTTAATCACATTTTACACCTCTTCTGCCCCTATGTCTTTGCCCAATAACACCTCACTACCTATCGGCAACTTCATCCTATTAGCTGCAGCAAAGGACCACTCTTGTATGTGGTAACACAAGGAATCATTGTAAAGTGCAGTATAGACATTCTTGTACCTGATAATACAAGTGCTCATCATAAAGGGCAGTACAGAAGCTCTTGTACCTGGTAACACAAGTGATCATTATAAAGGACAGTATAAAAGATTTTGAATTCCTTCTTTATATCATCTTGAGACAATGCCACCTCCACCTCCAATGCCAGTAATAATCTGTCTTACTCTGCTCTTCTTAGAGGACTGTGCAATTCATTTGGGATCTTTCTTTCCTTTAAGCCACCAGTAGTCTCTCTTTCTCATTAATTCTTCTTCAGCTTGCAAAATATCCAGATAATTTATTTGAATCATAAGCCTCCCTGTCTCTACTAGTATTCTACCCGAGTGACCTTTCCCCCTATGATCTTTTGTAATTCCTGAAGTTGTTGTTCCTTTTGGGTGATAGTGTTTTGGTGAGTTCTTCTTTCTTTACCATCCCTCTCTATGGTCTCTCCTTATAACAGGTTTAAAACCTTCTCACCAGACAGTCCCAATGTTCTCTCTTCCTTTTTCATTTCTCTCTTTTCCATCCACTACCACTGCTCAGAGTTTCTGATGCTACTCTCTACTTTGCCACTTCTAGTGAGCCTGCCTCCATCTTCTCTCTCACTTCACTGGTTCCGCATCATACCCCTATTATAGATGCATTATCTAAAAATTTAACTCCCCAGTTTCCAATTTGCTAACTCCTAACATTCCACTTGACATAAAGACTAAATCTATATTACTGCCTTGTTTGTTAAGTGTCCTTGAAAAAGAGACTTCAATCTGCCATAGGTGCATCACCCTCCAGAAATCTACCCACCCATGCTTCTCTAACCACTCTTTTAGAAAACTTTGGTATATTTTATGACATTCTTTCCCTTTGTACAATCTATCATTCATTTCCCTGAGTACTAAATCAAAGTTTCCCACCAGTGTCGCAAAGTCAGCTTTTACCATCCATTTTTCCCAGACTCTAATCAATTGATGGTAAAGGTCTATCCTGTCCTGACTGGGAGCATAAACATTGCCTATGCCCCAGATGTGACCATTGATACTCCCCTTCAGAGTATCCATATTCCCATTCCACTTGTGCTCCTTGACTCTGGGTGAGTATCTTTAGACTCCTATGAAACAGTATGATCACTCCTTTCCTACTCCTGCCAGGCTTGTGGTCTGCAAGTATGTTTGGGCACTTCTTAGACTTCAACTTAATAACTGACTTAACCTTAAGTTTAGTTTCCTGTAAGCATATAATTTGTCTACCCCTTCTTTGTATTCTCTGTAGTATTAATTTTCTCCTAACTGGATGGTTGCCAACGCTAATGTTCCATGTTAAAAATTTGAGTTCCCTCATTTCCTTTCTACCTGGTCCTACTTTCCTCTCCTCTTAATCCTGAAAGTATTGATGCTGAATCATACTGAACTACACCCCTCCATGGTACAGTCCACATCAGGCCCTGCCTTGGTGCACTTCAGCACCTACCCACAACTTAGTGCTCCAGGTAGCTGATGCATAACAAAGTATAGAATTCTTAAGAAATTTCAGATGATCTCTTCCCAACAATGCGATATAACCAACCATAATCATTTATCTAATAGCTACGATAGCTTTTGGGATTCAACCTATTGCTAATATTCATTCCAAAACACTCCTAACTAGAGTAAATAACATATAACATGTGCTAACCCACACTTTGACATTCTCAGATCTTGCCAGATCACATGTGCGTTCAGGACATTGAAACACAAGTACCACTATGACTCTGTCATATTCCATGTGGGGGTTAACAACCTGAGATATACCTCCTTGGACTATATAAAGAGAGAGAGACATGACAGAGCTTTCAGATTATGTGTCACAGGCAGGTATGAGCCTAGCAAGTAATATTCTACATTCTCCAAGGATGATAAACTGAAGGTGATTGACTTTAACAGTTAGCCTAGTAACGGCTGTCATTCTAACGTGGTTGAATATTTGTCAGCTTCGCAGGACATGATCAAAAGACCATGTTGCTTTGCAAGGAATGGTCTGAACCTGTCCCCTCTAGACTTTTGGATATTGGCCAAAACATTACTCACCTCTGTAGTATCTTTTTAGGCATTTCTAATCTGATAAACCTTCCAACATAGACAAACAGTTTGGAGCAGTGCTCATCTGTCTGAAA
Source organism: Protopterus annectens (assembly GCF_019279795.1). Lineage (NCBI taxonomy): Eukaryota > Metazoa > Chordata > Ceratodontiformes > Protopteridae > Protopterus > Protopterus annectens. Next base: position 1,382,889,524 of record NC_056739.1, read on the forward strand.
TAAAGAACACCGCAAACTATAATCATGATTCTCTGAGATTTCCTTTTTTAACTGGCTGTACAACATGATGATTTGACTGAGATTCTAAAAACCCTTTTTAAACTCCCAGGCAGATAAAAAAGCTAACATCCAGCACACCATCAGCACCACAAAACAAGACACTGAAGATTAAGGTACAGCCAAAACGCTGGACATGCTCAGATATAAAATTGCTTTTCCATTTCTGTCCACTCTTCGAGGAAATGAGGAGAGTCTGCATTCCAGCCAACACAATAATCAAAATGGGACAGCACCACTTCATCTTTATTAAACCTTCCAACATAATAAATTGTACTCAAGATAAACTAAAGGTGTTACTACTCAATGCCAGGAGTCTCAACAAGAAGCTCCACTCCCTGGAAGCGCTCCTCAGCCTGGAGAGTGTTGACATCTGTGCAGTTACTGAGATATGGTTTAAAGTCATGGAAGTAACTCAGGGAGTACAAGACTATAAAGCCTTCTAGACATTTGGATCAGCTACTGCACAAGAAGGGAGAGGAGGCAAAAGTGTAGCAATCTACATAAAAAGTAAACATACCTCAAGGCTTGTCAAGCAATATGACATGCTTGAACTACTCCATGTCCAACTAACCTTAGGTAAAGTCTCATACCATATTTTATAGGTCCCAGACTATAATCCAGGATAACCAGACCATGTACTTAAATGTATTGGAGTCACTCACAATTCAGCCCAACATCATATTCATGGGTGATTTCAACTATCCCACCATAAGCTGGGATACATACACAACCACTAACATGCAGGCTCAAAGATTCCTGGATTTTATCACTGCAAATACCCTGGAACAGCTTAATCTGCACACTTACTAGGGGCACAAATATCCTGGGTTTGCTACACACAAATATGAGGGAATGATACACCCTCACCTTCTGTAATGTCCTCACTAGTCAGATCAGATAATAAAGTGGTTACTCTTGAAGTAAATAAATAAATATAAAGGCTGAACTCCCAGTAAACCCCAGAACCTTTAAGTACCTTTTCAAGGCTAACTCCTCCTGCTAAGTGATGACATAGCTAAATTCCAACCCTCCCAAACTCAGAGAACATGGTGGCCTAAGTGGAAGTGTTTACGGAAACTCTGTACAAGCATGTAAATAAATGCATACAAACAGCAGTACCAAACAAAAATAAACCTAGGACAAATTCCCAAATCAAGTTCCCTTGGTGGACACACAGCATAAATAGGTTGAACAACAAAAGAAATAAAATCCAATCAAAAAATGGAAGGGTTACACCCAAAAGATAAAAAAAACTCCCTCGTCAGTCTCAACAAGCAACTCAGAGGACCAACCAAGTCCACCCAAAGCCAACTTTGAGGCAAAAATAGCCCCCCAGGCCAAGGATAACCATAAGGCATTTTTCAGTTATGCACATAACCTTAAAGGGAACACCCAAGATTGTGCTGTAGTAGAAAATGGAACTTCCTATACTGAACCGGTGGACATAGCAAATTTGCTGGCTGATAAATTTAGCTGCAGTTTCTCTCCCCAATCACCTCCAGCCCACCATGAAATACCCTCTACCATTTCTCCTACAGCTATCAATAAAGAACAGATCCTCACTGCAATCTCCAGAGCTAAAAACACTGCTTCAGTGGGTCTTACTAATATCTCAGGATACCTCCTCAATAGCTTGAAACATAACCTGTTAGGCCTACTAGAAGCTATATTAAACCACAGCCTCCAGACAGGCTTCATCCCTAGGGAATGGCGGACTGCAACATCCATCCCTCTACACAAAGGCAGAACTTCAGTGGACCCAGGGAACTGTAGACCCATAAGTTTGACTAGTCATTTGTACAAGGCCATAGAAAGAATGATCATAAACAAAGACATAGGAAATCTTCAAAGACTGTATCCATCCCGAGTATAGTTTTGTCAAGGCCAGGTCATGCCTGCTAAACTTGGTGGACTTCTTTGAGAACATCACTAGAGCCATGGATGAGGGTCTGGCAAAGGCATCTGACACAATGCCTCACTCAGGTATTATATAGAAACTCAGAAATTTAGGTATGAATATCTATGTCACTTGATGGACAGCCAAATGGCTCACAGATAGGACTTATGAAGTTAGGGTGAGGGAATCCACATCTTCCAAGAGGCATGTTACTAGTGCTGCTCCACGGAGCTTGGTACTGGGACATCTCCTGTTTGGAATGTACTTCTCTAAAGTTAAGGCAAATGTAGAGGGCCTTTGGCTGACCAAATTTGCTGATTACTGAAAGCTGGGTGCAATCACTGAATCCCCTAAATATGTAGATATACCCTAGGAGAGTCTAATATAGACAAATAACTGGTGCCAGAGCTATGGGCCTAAAACTCAATGCAAAAATAAATTAATAATTACACCCTTTGAGAAGACAACTACCTCTGTAAATTACAATATCAATAACACTCCCCTAAGACTACTTCCATTAGTAGGGGACTTGGGAACTCAGGTTGACAGTAACCAGAACTTTGATCACCATGTATCTGTGGTAATGAAAAAATCCTTTGATGAAGTGCAACTTATAAGTAAGGGTATAGCATCCACGTCTAAGGAGATTATAGTCCCACTACATTCAGCCCTCATTAGACCAATAGTCAAGTGCAATGCTCCCTTTCCTATGTACCTGACAAGGCATTTGCAACAGCTGGAATGGCCACAGAGGTTCCTTCCTGAAAGAATACAGGGTGTAAATAACATGTCCTGTGAGGACTGCCTCAAAGCCCTGTCCCTGTACTCAGTCTCATACAGACCACTGAGGGGTGATTTATACCTTACCAACAAGGTATTCTCTTATCCAGTCCTGATGGATCTACTAAATATTCTTAAAACAAACATCACTAGAGTTACCCAGTCTATGGATGTAAACTTAATTTGTGACATAAACAAAACATATAGGAGGGACAGGTATGTGTCTCAGAGACTACCTCCTCTCTGGAACAGACTCCTCATTCATGTGAAACAGAGCTCTTCCCTAAGCCTATTCAAATGCAGCTTGGACTAGTGGATGACAAATTCACCCCTGGTTCTTATGGACAGCGGCGGTTTGTAGATGTCCAGAGGCACACCACAGGCATATACCAAAGCTGTTCTTGCCTGTGGGCATTGATAATTGGTAAGATTAGGGCATGAATGACTTGGCTTAAAAAGACTCTAGGGCTGTTAACATAGCAACCTCCTATGATCCTATGAACATATTAGACAGGCATATCAAGCAAATCAAAGTCTGGTTAACTTATACTAAAATCATGAATAAAGTTTGCTTATCGATCTTGCCTTCCTCCCTCCATGACCATGTCACAATAGCTGTGAAAAAAGACAAATTACATTTAATGACCTTGAAAGTGAGTTGGCATATGCTCACTTGCCACACAGGGGGAAGATAGAGAGGTTACCCCATCACCAATACTCATGCAGCACCCAAATGCAAAGAGTTAAAAAAAAAAAAAAAAAAGGGAAAACCAGGCTGAAACTGGGTTGAAGCATTACATCATTACATCCACCTATATGTCGCACCTGCCATGTAACAGCTCCTCTGGACTTGCATCCCAATACGCTGCAGAAGGGAAAGAAAGATTGGAAATTAGAGCAGATATGTATATAGGCTTAGTATGACACAATATTTGACCAACAAGAAGACACTTATAACATAGGATCATAGGAAGTTATCAGGCTATTGTCCCTGAAGCCCTTATAAACCTAGCCAAGAATTTATCCCTTGTTCTGACAAGTCAACAGCCAATGCCCGTGTCCAGCAGGGACACAGGTGGAATCCCAGGGGTGTATTTTCTGTTCCTCATTCAGTTATCCAGGTTGCACTTAAAAAGGGTTAATGAGGTACTCTGCTTGACTTGGAGCAGGAGTCTATTCCACAGAAGGGGGAGTCTCTGAGACACAAATCTGTCCAGCCAACAAGTCCTATTGATGTCACAGACCAAGATAAGGTCATGTGTGTGGGTTACTTGAGTGGAGCTTGACTTGCAGATATGCAGCAGTCCCAGCAAGGTGGGGTCTGAGATTGCTTTGTGTGCCAGACAGAAGTTACCTCTGAGGAGTCTGTAGAAGACTGAGTAGAGGGACAAGGCCTTTAGCCTATCTGTGTAAGGTAGATGTTTGAGGCCCTGGATTCTCCTGGTGAGGAGCCTCTGTGGTCTCTCCAGCTGCTGCATGTACTTTGTGAGGTACATGCCGAAAGGAGCATTGTACTCAATAATGGGTCTTATAAGGGAAGAATACCGGGATGTTATGACCACTTTGTCCCTGGATGAGATACCCTTACTAATGAGGTGGGGCATGTAGAAACTTTCCGTACAACAGAGGCAATATGGTGGTCAAAAGTCAGTTTGCTATCAACCTGGGTGCCCAAGTCCTTCAAGACTGATTGCATGCTTAGAATCTTGTTATTCATGTGATAATTTGTGGGGATATCACTCTCCCCAAAGGGGATGATGATGCATTTTTTGGCATTCAGTTTGAGGCCATGTTTCTGGCACCAGTCATTTGTTTGGGTGAGATCCTCTTGGAGGATGTCCACATCACTAGGGGAACTGATGACAGCACCCAACTTGCAGTCATCTGCAAACTTGGTCAGCCGTAACACAGTGGTTTTGGCCTGCACCTCAGAAAAGTATATCCCAAACCACAAAGCCCCCAAGACCAATCCCTGGGGTACACCACTCATTACGGGTCGACTGCTTGAGGTGGCTTCTCCTATTTTGACTAGGTGGGTTCTATCAGTGAGCCAGTTTGCTACCCATCTGGTAACATATGGATTGATGCCTAGTTGAGAGAGTTTATTATACCCAAGTGGGGAATAGTATTGAAGGCTTTAGCCAGGTCAAGGTAGGTGGTGTGCACCATCTTCCCCTCGTCCATGGCATTGGTGACTGTCTCAAAGAAGTCGACTAGATTTAACAGGCATGACCTCCCCTTGACAAAAACAAACTGTGTGGGATCAAGTGTTTGGAGGTTGCCACTGTCCTTGTTAATGAGGTTGTTGGTAGTCTGTTCCATGGCCTTGCAGATCAGGCTAGTTAGGCTGATGTGTCTATAGTTCTTTTCCCAACATCCCTGCTTCCTGAAGCTGTAAAATTAAAATTCATGGATTTAACTAATAAGTCACTGATTCCACAGTCAGACATTCAAAATGCTCATATTATATAAAGTGACCATTAGAGCAGAGAGACATTTTGGTATTCCCATGTCTCCAGTATAGCCGTCTTGGCTGCTTTTGTCTGATCTCCACAATCCTTTGGCTGACCAATGATGCCCATCTGTAGTATCTGAGGAACCAGAGAATATTTCTGAGCATGACTTCTCCCTTTATTTGCTGGACATTTCTGATAGGATTTGGAGGTTTTGCCATTTGTTTTCTGCCTATGCATTTGTTTATTTCACTCCAAAAATGTTCCTGATACTCCTTTGCCAGCTTGAGTTCTTTTTTCCAAATGAGCACTACCTTCTGCTGAGCTTGCTCTGGCTGCTAACGTCCTTGAGCTCTATAGGCACAGGGCTTTACCTTGTACCCTTTTCTGCATGGGGCTCCACATTACTGTTGGCCATGCTCTCCAAGTCACTCTCAAGAGCACACTGGGGCACCCTGGCTGTCTTAGCTTTCAGAAAACAGAGGATTTATGTGGCCTTTTATGCTTAGAAGTTTCTTTTTCCATGTCACACTCCAAGATATATTCCTCACTGCTTAAATCCATATCTAAGTGACTTAGTGCCTACACCTTTTCAATGAACAGTTGACTTTCCTCCTCCTTATTCAGGAATTCATTCTCACCATCTGTTTCCACCATCAACATGGCTGGGTAGATTAATCACACCTTAAACTGCATCTGTTCCAGTTATTCTACTATATTACCATTCTCTGCCTGAGGGTGCACAACACTGATGCAACAGCCATCAAACATGCTAGTGGTGATTCTTGCATTATCATTACTCCTCTCTTTAATTATTAGGTTCTTTGTTTGGACTACTGGTGTTACTCCATGTGTCATGCATGCCTGAATAGCTCTGTGGCTCCTCTCAGAATGGCCAGCACTGCAAGCCTGCAGAGTGCTTTACTATGAATCATAGCCTAAATCTTTTTTACCACATAAATAATTTGTGCAACTTTACAAAAGTATCTATTAATGAAATTATCTCACCAGGCACCTTTCTTTTCAGCCTTTTTGTAGTGCTTAGCAATGTTTCTAAAAAGGAGCCAAGCTAGGGTGGTGTGAAGGCGTAGTTCACAACTGTCACCTCAGAAGAGTTGTTGACTGGACAAGAGTACAGTACTGGTACTCATTTTGACTGCAGTGACCAATATCATCACTACTTAAATTAATGTTCTTAGGTGCTGTTAACTGCAGCAAAGATTTAGTAGAAGCTCTTCGTGACAGTTCTGTGTTGAAAAGTGTATTTATTTATTTATTTATTTTTGGTCTTCAGCTATTTTGTTTGGTCCTCAACTGTGAAGACTTTTTTGCTTGTTTACTTTTCTTTTTTTTTTTGGTTCTTTCCCACCTTTGGGACATGGCGTACCAATTTAGGCACTGCTCTGCATGCCACATGAGCAAGCAATTACTCTGATGCTACAGGTCAGAGATATTAGAATGCCCATCTGCCAGTATCAGATATATGGGCTAGTGCATAGCTCTGAATCTCTTGCATCCAGAGTCTACGACAAAATAAGAAAAAATATATAAAGGAACAAAGGCCCAATATCAGGGGCACTTTTTAAATATAGGTACTACTGGTTTAGAAACTTATCAAAATAAGAGAACATAATTAAACAAAAAAAAATTGTACTAATGTGAAAGAAGCCTGTTACTATGATAATTGACATTAGTTTTTTTTTAAACTCGAATCCATAATCTTTTCACCAAATATTAACAATTCCAGGAGGTAGGTACATTGTCAAATTCTAAGACAAAGCCAGGGATGTTCTGAAAATATGGGTGTCTGAGAGTTATGGGCTGGTGTAACAGTCTGAGTAACTCTTACAACAATGCTACTTATTTTCATTGACTAAGACAGCAAACCCAGAGCAAGGTAGTCTTTCTATATGTGTTCCAACCTAGAAAGATTTTACATGCAGCAAAGACATCTGGGGAAAAAAAAAAAAAAGAGTCCATCCTGTAGTATAATGAGGAGATGCTAAAAGGAAATGCATGACCAGACACAGGAAGCCCACAATCATTGAGTTGTATAAAAAACGGGGTGATGGATTTCATACCGAATTTAAACAACAAACTCCTGGCCATTTGCCAAGGGCCCAATGAAGTACCAGAGAGTACAGATTCAAATAATTATGAATTATCTTAACCTGACAAATGGGAAGAACAATAGGTTTACCATGTGAATGTCCTAAATGTCTGAAGTGATAGGGAAAGCAGAGTGGTTTCATACAAACTGGTCTAGGTTGTTGGGCCTAACTTGGGTCAGAGGTTAATGAGGTTGACACTATTCACCAAAGAAATGAGATGAAGTTTACCAATAAAACTAAAGATGTCTTGTCATTTTTAACAGGATGACCTTAAGTAATATATCATGACACTCCGACAATGTGATGCTCCAGTTATACAGAATCTGTGAAGCAAAGTATGACATATTGTGAGAAGGGATCTTCTTAATTCATGGGATGAAAATTTGAAGATCATCAAAGGCTGATTTCAGCCATGGATCATGTTCCAAGCAGTGGTTTTCCTGGGATTATCCCATCACTAATCTTAATCTATATCTCATGTTCTCTCTTCTTCTACATAGCTATTAGATTAGCATGTCTGAGATGTGGAACTGGCATGGTCCATTTTGTCATTAAGAGTGTAAAAAGCAGTAAAAGGAAATAAGAATATTGTAGTTAGTAGGTTGATAGTTAAAAATATCAACACTTCTGACAGTTGTAAGAGTAGCTAATTTAATCAAAATCTGAGTAGCAAATAACTAATTAGACAGACTGAATGAATGAATGAATGAATGAATGAATGAATGAATGAATGAATAAATACATTATCAGAAAATTTCAAATGAAACGGAAGGGGTAACAAATAACTGTTTTTTTTTTCTGAATTTGTTCTCAGTGCAGTAGGTGCCTGCCATACCTATTCATGATAGGTGAAGAGAGGGGGGAGGAAAGTGAGAGAAAATAGTGGAAAAAAGTTTCAGGAAAGGATAAATATGTTGTCAATAAGGAAAAATAATGTATGGATATAATGCTAAGGGAAGTAATGTTCTCAAAGCAACTGAGGGCAGCAAATAGAACAGAATGTGTTAAGTCAATGACTTTAAAGAGTGAAGGTTAGAAGAACTTGTGTTTTAGGAAAATGTAGGCTCGTGAATGCCTAAGGATGGGAAAGGGTGTGCATTTTTACATCAGCCATGCCTCTGGTGAAAGCAGGAGAGGACTGAAGGAACTTAGACTTCCATCTAGTAGCTATGTAACAAGACAGAAATCTTCAATTTCCTGAATTATAGGGTTCCTTTCTATATCTTCTGGAAGTTGAGCAAGCTGAAATGAAGTAGAAGGAAAGAATACAGAAATATTAGATTATCCAGAAGACTGAGACGTGAAAATAGGAGATATTTTGGTGGCAAGGAAAGCATAAAGACAGAGTGGAATGACAAGAGAAGTATCATACCAAGCAGACATACCAGAGTGGTTCTTATGTGCGTACATTGACTGCAAAGATAGAATTTGTTTTTCCATTCAGTCTGGTGTACTTTTAGGCAGTGAAACGTATTACACTAAACTGAACAACAAAATTATTATTATTTAACATAAAGATAATGAGTCTCAACAAATTAGCCCTATTATATGCCATTAGTCTCATCTTGCGTCAGATCTAGTTGGTATATAACACACAACAAAGTGCATACATTTTAAGTAGCACTTAAATATCTGTTTTTGTGTCATTCCTGTTTACCTTCTTACTTTCCTTGCCTTTTTGTTATACCTGTCATCTTTTCTGTTCTCTGGACTTTATGGATCATATGTGAAACTGAGTAATTTTATAGCATTAGGAAATAAAATGTAAGTGTTGTATCAGTTTGCTTTTCAATATCTGTGTGGATAAGAAAACTGATTATGAATAGAAACACTAAACTATTATATCTTCCAATTTAAGACAGTTGGTCTGTGCCTAAATAAAGATTTTAAAATTTAAAAGACTGAAGCAGTATTATGCACTTGCGTCCAGTAATGTTTAATTAAATGGGATGAAATGTGCAGAACAAAAATCTATCCATCTATTTATCTATCTATCTATGTATCTATCTATCTATGAATCTATCTATCTATCTATCTATCTATCTATCTATCTATCTATCTATCTATCTATCTATCTATCTATCTATTTATCTTTGGCAATGTGGTGCCAGGAATAAGTATTACAGAGGGGTCCTTCATACTTCCCCAACAGGTGCTCCCTATGTTACATATGCTGCAAGTGAAGGAAGATCTCAGTTTTCTGGCTGCACCAGGCAGGACCAATGTTGAATTCAGCACCTAAAGATGCCCTTTACACTCTGAAGATCAGAAAGAGGAGGAAAATAGAAGCCCAGTGGGCACAGTCATACTTATTGCATATCATGTGATGCACATTGTTGGGCAAAATGGAAGCACATTGCAAAGGAATGCTAGCATATCTACTATGGCCATGTATACATGGACAGTGGCATGGCCTCTCAGTGTAGGAAGGACAAAAAGCAGTCATGGTAGGCTGATAACGCATAAAGTTATAGCTGCAGTTTTTTGACTACTGTGTTAAATTACCTCATTAGTATAATTTCTGTGCCACGAGGACCATTTTAACATGATAAGAAAAGAAATATGCTTACCATATTGTGAGAGACCATGTTATGGCAATCAGCTTTGATGTTAGAATAACAAGAGTTCAAAAGCTTAAAACTCATACTCAGGATACATTACAACCTCACAAAGGATGGTGACATCCACCCAAACCCAGGTCCATCGCCACCTGTTGATCCTAATCCCTCTACTATATCCCCTACCACCATAGCTCCAACAAATAGACCTCCTAACTCACTGCTGGCCTGCCATCTAAACATTAGGAGCATAAATAATGCAGCACCTGCATGCCCTCTTAGCTGTTCATTCCCCACATATATTATGCCTAACAGAAACATGGCTAAAGCCTGTCACCAAGGACCATGAGATTCTGACACCAGGGTACAATATGTTTTGACTAGACTGTACCACCAGAAAGGGTGGTGGGGTAGCTATACTTTACAAGTCTACCCTATCTGTCAGCATAGATACCCAACAATCACCCCATTTCAATAATGCTGAAATTCTTATCTCAGAACTACAAATTAATAAAAACAAAAATGTAAACATTGTCTGTTGTCTACATTCCCTCAGGGAGGAACACAGAAACCTTAGAAGACCTCTTATATTGGTTATCCAATAACTATCCTCAAGAAACAATTGTTCTTGGGGATTTCAACATTGACTGGAACACTTGCTCTTGTGAAACCCCCACAACCCACATAAACCTTTATGGATTTACTCAAATCATAACCAACCCCACCAGGACAGGAAAACCCAAAAACAAGGAAAGTACCCTAGACTGGATACTCATCAATACCCATCTTCAATCCAATAAATCAGGCACTTTGCCTGATGATCTAAGTGACCACTGTCTCACCTATGTAATCAAGCTCAAAGTAGACTGCTCCTACCAACCCACCTATAGAACATTAAGAAACAACAAGAATTTTATTCTCACCAAGTTTCAAAATGAACTTAAGGCATGCAACTGGTCGGTACTAAGAAGTCTTCCCCTAGATGAAGCAGTAGCATACTTTCACACCAAATTCCTTGCTATTCTTAACTCCCATGCTTCCAGCTCCTCTATTAGAACCAAAGTTAATATTGCACCATGGCTTTCTAAAGTTACCAAAACCAAAATTTCACTCAGAAACAAAGCATGGACCACCTACCAAAAAACAAAAGCTCCACTTGATCAACTAAGATTCAGACAGGTAAGGAATGACACCAAAAAATCCATAACCTTAGACAAAAAGAGCTACTACCACCATCTACTGCAAAAACACCAAAACAAACCTCAAAAATTCTGGGCAGGAATAAACAAACTACTCCACCCAGGCCAAACTGTCACTCCACCCCCCTCAGTTTCCCAACAAAAATCCCCAGTAGACATTGCTAATAACTTCAACAGCTTTTTCACAGAGACTATCCAGTCTCTAGCCAGCCAACTCTATCCCAATGGCTCTAATTCTAATGCAGCCACAGCCAGTACCCAAACACACTTTACCTTCCAACCTGTTCCTACTCAATTTATTCATGCCCTACTTAAGAAACAAAGACCCACCACCCTGGCTGCCGACCTCCTCCCAGCAGACTATCTGCAAAAGGCTGATGATACCATAGCATACCCCATCTCAATCTTGATCAACAGAGCTATATCTGAAGCTACTGTACCCACTATATGGAAAATCTCCCATGTCATACCTCTCCATAAAGGAGGCAGTTCCATTGAGCTGTCAAGCTTTAGACCCATAGTTATTCTGTCACCTCTAGCTAAAATTATGGAGAAGTGTCTACACATACAGCTCATGCACTACCTCACACAGGACAAGCTGTTGTCCAACTTTCAGCATGGCTTTAAGCCACACCACAGTACTACTTCTGACCTCTTCTCTTTCTCTAACGTCATTAACCACAACCGCAATAATAACAAACTATCCTCAGCACTCTTTCTAGATCTATCGAAGGCTTTTGACATGGTTGACCACAAAATCCTTCTAAATACCTTGAAGGCCTTCTCCTTAAACAACCATGCACTCCAATGGTTCCAATCCGACCTGCAGGGCAGGCAACAGGCAGTCCTATAGCAGGAAAAGCTATCCTCTCGCCTACCCATCACATTAGGTGTCCCCCAGAGCTTGATACTAGGACCCCTTCTTTTCTCCATCTTTATCAACGACCTTCATTCAGTCATCCCAGATGCTACCTGTATTCAATATGCGGATGACTCCACCTTGATTTGTTCTGACACCTCACCAGCCACTTTATTCACATTAACCCAAAATACCTTCAATACAGTGGAAAACAGCCCTCCAATCAACATCTAATCCTAAACCCCAACAAAACTAAGCTGCTCCTCTTCTCCCCCACATGCAGGACCCCCCCCCCTGCTATCCTTCAACATAACTGCTAACAATGGCACTATCATCTCTCCAGAAGCCCAAACTAAACTACTAGGTGCATAGTTGATAACAACCTGATGTTTGAAGCGCATATCAAGCAAACTATCAAAACCATTAATAAAAAATTTGGCTCTCTTTACAGAATCAAACCTTTCCTTAACCCACTTGCTAGAACTGCAATTGCCCATTCCCCTCTACTATCAACTCTTCTCTATGCCTCACCTCTGTTCTCCAACTTAAATAAAACAGATTTTAATAAACTATCATCCTGCTATAACCATATTGCCAGATTTGCTACTGGCACAGCCTACCGGACACACCACTGTCGCAACCTAAATCGCCAAGGATGGCTTGAAATGCCTAACCTACTGCAGTTCAACCAGCTAATAGGGGCACATAAAGTCCATTGCCAACCAGAAAATACACCTGCACTATAAAATGTTATCAGCCCCTACACCAGCACCCAGCCACTGCGATCATCCACTAGACTCCTAGTTCAAACATACAAATCCAACTACTCAGCTGGGGACTCTCTGTTTGCCAACTCTGTTGGGAAAACATGGAACAGACTCCCAGCTGACCTGACCCTAGAACCCTCACTAACTTGATTCAAAAACAAACTCAAGAAATACTTCAAAGCTCATTGGTTATGTCCTTGCACTAACCCTGACTAGTGACCGCTCTATTGCTTAGGTGCCTTACCTTCAATTACTTCTAACTTTTTTCTACCATAAACTGCAGTGGTGGTGCTGCGGTAGCATTGTCACCTCACAGTAAGATGTTGTCCTGTTCAATTCTCAGCTAAAGCGTCTTCTGTGTGGAGACATGCGTGAATGGGCGTACCTTCGTTGAAGGTTGTGCGTCAGGGCTGGCAACTCGGCACATAAAAAAAATCTACTGCCAATCATTAGCGGACCGGAGTTCTGCTGTGGCGATCCCTAACCGGGAAAAGCCGAAAGATCCAACAACCATTTCAGGAAGGGTCAATTGTATAACTGCTGCTCAATGTGTCTTAAACCTGAATGCAATATTATGTATATATAACTTTGAAAATAATGTTACGTTTTGTAAAGTGTTTTATAATAAGTTAGTACTATATGTGCTGCATGCTGGTGTTGCTTATGACTGTAATCTGCTTGAAACTAGCATTTACTAAATGTTCAATGTGTATTATTATCTTGGAGCTTTTCTCCCTGGGCCTCCATTGAAAATGGACATATATCCAGTAGGACTATCCCGGTCAACAAATGTAAAATAAATACATAAGTGCACTGCCATTTGGACAAACTGACAGTATAGAGGACTACTAGCAGAACCTCAGAACTGCACTGAGAAGACAATGTTTCATGAAGGCAACATGTACAGTGACTGAGCAGAGTGGTATGTGTGGTAATACAGCAGAAGGCATGACAGGGGCTGAAATGCTTGTGGGGGGGCACAACTTGACAGGGAAATGAGAACAAAGCAGGACAGGTTGCAGTGCTGCTGGGAGATAGTCTCATTACCTTGTGAAAAGTTTTTTATTTATTTCACTACCTTGTGGAATTCTTGAGAGTTAGGTTATGTGGCTTGTGGTACTGGTACATTTCATTCTGGAAGGGAATATGATAGAACAGGCTGCAGTCCTGCAAGGGGAGTTGGGAGACTCAACTGGACAGAAACTAGGGAAGAAGGTAAGACCAGATTACTTTCCTGATATACAGGGTTTTCAAGGGTTCCTATTATATAATCGAAGATGCAATACTTCAAATGTGTTTTGATCGAACTTGAAAGCACGAAACAGCAAAATAACGAAATGGCATATAAGCGATTTCTTTCTCTGGGAAAGAAATCGCTTGGCCGCCACCGTTACTTTGCCATTTTCATCACTGTAGTGCGATCTTGGAGTTGGTATATTTAAGTTGGGGGGTGTGTTTTGAAGTTTTTATTTATTTATTTTTTTGTGGAACAGTGATTTTTTTCCCCTGGGAAAAAAAATTATGTTTCAAGTGTTCGGGATTGTAAGCTTTTGCTTACATGGGATCGATATATCAGCGTTTGCTTTTTTAAGCATTCACTGATTTAATATAGACCCAGTTTTCAAGAATATACCAATTGCAAACAGTGACAGCATAGTAGCACATAGGTGTGTGGACACTGAATGGGGAACAGGAAACAATACTCAAGCAAGTGGTGCTGGCATAGGCAGTCATGTATACACATACTGATCGATATGTGTAACTCACTGGTATATATGTTTTCTCACGTAAGCAGGGGAGCAGAGACAGCTATTAAAGTTCACTTCACCAGGGACAGATGTGCTACTATCAGCCCTATGCATACATGGCTGCATACCCTAGAGAAGTGTAAGGCAGACAAGGCCTTCTGTGGCCAGGTGTGGCAGGGACTGGTGCAGGATATCAGTACTGTGGATTGCCATAATAGGACAATAGGAGAAGTATGCCACAAGTTCACTGATATGTTACTGCATGCCAGGACAAAGACACAGGAAATTGTCAGAGACTGGTTGATCACAGGAGTTGATCACCAACACAGATACATCTCAGTAAGGTGGAGGAATTCTTGGTATCCATCTCTGGGGAAGGAGAGGGGACCCTCATAAGTGGCAGTAGCTTGGATGTAAGAACTGGCTAGTGATGCCTACCAGGATGACTGTAGGGGATGCATCAAGTTAGCCATTAGTGTAAGACAGTGACCTCTATTTATGAATGGTCTACTCATAAAAATGCATATGTATATATGTCATATATGTCATCCAGAGACAATGGGGCTGCAACAGTGACAACCTGTATCACAAGGTGTGTATGTGCCTACGGGCTGAGTACACAATGTGCATGTAACAATGTGTTTTGCACTTGGTAGTGGAAGTCAGAACTATGATCTAGTTCAGGTTCCACTGGTAGAGGCTTCAGTAAAACAGGTAGGAAGAGTCATTGTGATATCCACAACTGCGGTCGGGCACGATGCTGATGATATATATATGGTGCAGTCTGAAAGCACGGTGGCACCATCACCAGTATAAACATCTGAGACCAGACTCACTTCTCCCACAGCTGAGTTGACATTGGAGGGGTAAGTTGAAACTCTAGTATCCCCTGTATTAAGCATTGGATGTCCTGTTGATGTCAGCCCCTCTGAGCCCACACAGTTGTGACCACCACATATGGCATCAGAGGGCTACACTGACACTGAGGTACTTGCATGCACAGATGGCTACTACATATACCATGTCAGAGATGTTAAGTGTGTTGCATATCCTGCATGAGGAAGTGAAATTGCTTTGAGAGCTGTAGGATATCCTACAAGGGGCAAACTTGTCTGTTGAGAGCAGCAGTGGCTCATTTGGCAGTTTTTAGTCCATTCATGAGGATGTAGGCAACTGTCCAATGTGACCATGCTAGGGGATGGAGTCAGGTGTATGGTCACATGCAGGGTTTATGCGTCTGGCACACCGTATTCTGGTGACAGCATCACTGTCCATACTATATAGCAATGACGCTGCAAATGGGTAGAGACAATCCCATGGTCTGGCTGATGCTATTCTGTATTAATCACAGGGTCACCCCACTGGTCAAGCCACTAAGGGTCCCTCAGTTTAGCACCATCCCATGCCTCTATGCTCTACCAAGTGCAATGCTTACCTCTGGCCATTCATGAAGTCATGAAAACCAGTGTTCTACTGCTAAAGTACATGTGAACAGTGTAATTTCCATATGTTCTCCTACTGTGGTATGTCAGACACTGGAGTGAATGAATCCAGTTCTGATACTGCAGGGGTACACAATATACCCAACCAGTGTTCAATCTATGGAAGCTGCACTCTGTTACTGGACAATATGATCTCTGACTATTCTCACTCTCCTGGCCATGTGCATGGCCACTGCATATACTACCCATAGCTCTTCCATCAATTTTAGCACTGCTGTTCACTGGCTGTGTGCCCCACTGCACTTGTGGAAATCATGATGGCTGTGCCCTGGCCACTCCTTTGACCTCTGTGGGTATGCCAATGTCTGATGTGAAACATGGCTAGTCAATACATGGAAATGCATTATGTAGCCTGGGTGTGTTATTGCATGCATCAGTTTTATTCTACGCTGTCCTTATGACAGTCCATAGTTGTGGATCAGATGCCACCTCTTTGCCAGTACCAAAATGTATTGCATCCTCCTTTGCGTTGCATGGGGCACCATTGCAGCTGGTTCCTCCAATGACTCTCCATTCAACTCCCCTTCTGCTCATGCCACAGGTATGTCTGACATTGCTTACAGTGGCCCCACATTGCACCTGCTGTCATAGCACCATACTATGTACCATATCAAAGACCACAAATAGCTTACTGCAGGTCTCCAGTGTATATTGCAGTGCATCCCCAAATGTATCCAAGAAATAGAAGCAGGATTCAGAATTCCAAACAATCGTTTGATGTTGTGCCATGTCTGGAAGGGTTTATATTAGAACACCGAACATTTAAAATGTCGAGTGTTCTAATATCAACCCGTTTTCAGTGAACGCTGAAAATATCGAAGAAACAGAAAACTGAATTCATTCCTAGGGAAAGAATTCAGTTGTCCATTTCTGTTGCTTCAGTATTTTCAGCGCTCTGGTGGAAAGTTACGGGTCGGGTTCAGGTAAGTGTGCGATTGAGTGCGGGTTAGGTATGTGTGCGATTGTGTGGACATGAGGGTTAGGGCGGGTTAGGTGAGTTAAGGTTAGGGTGCGGGTTAGGTATGTGTGCAATTGTGTGGACTTGAGGATTAGGGCGGGTTAGGTGAGTTAATGTTAGGGCGCATGTGAGGTGAGTGTGCAATAGTGATGGACCTTAGGGTTAGGGTTTGGGTTAAGGTAAGTGGATAGTTAGTGGTGTGTGCATAGTTTAGTGTAGGGTTAGGTGTAAGAGTTTAGGTGTATGTGTGTGGATTACTGTTTGTTTGGTGTGCTTGTGTTGTGTGTATGTGTTTTGGAACAGCAAATTTTTTCCCTAGGAAAAAATTCGCTGTTCTGAATGTTCGATGTTTGGTATTTTCGATTGGTAGGGTTCAATATTAGAACACTCGACATTTTGAATGTTCGGTGTTCTAATATAGACCCTGTCTGGAACAGTGTGGTTTTACAGTCCTGCTGTGCCCTAGTCTGGGGTCTGTGGGTGGAAGTAATCAGCTACAGTTCTGAAATGTATCCTGCATCACCTGCAACACTCAAAAGTGGTCACCACTATCAGTGGTCTGATGTCTGCATTGATGGAACCAGCTCTGTGGATGGCAATGTGTACACTTACCAAGAAGACCCTGTAGAATGTCACTTCACATGAAATGCTGATACAGGTTCTAGATGTGATAGGTGTGGGAATCACAGCAACTGTCAGGATGGCACACAAACACATTATATATAATATCCTGTACATTGTACACCACCTGACAATTCATAGGTTCATAGGAGATTACTAGGCTATTGACCTAGAGGTCATTTTAAGCCTAGCCATTTCAACCCAATGTAATACCATAGAGGTACTAGTCAATACCCAAGATTGCACTAAGTGATAACTGCCCATGTACAGGAGGGTTGTGGGCTTTATTCCCGGTAAGAATTTATAGCTCCCCATCCACTCATCCATGTTCCTCTTGAACAGTGTCATAGAGGTGTGTGCTCTGTTTCACATGAATTGGTAGTCTGTTACAAAGATGTGTCAGTCACTGGGAGATAAGTCCATCCTTCCAGCATGCCCTATTTAAGTCACAGGTCATATTTAAGTCCCTAGAATGGGTAACCGTAGAGCGATTTGATTTACGGATATGCAGTAAGTTCATTTGGTTTGGGTCTTGGGTTGCTCTGTAGGCTAGGCATAAGTCTTCCCTAAGAAGTCTATATGATACAGAGTAGAGTGACAGGGATTTTAGTTGGTTTGTGTAAAGCACATGCTAGAGGCCCTTGATCTTCTTTATTAGAAACCTCTGAGGTCTCTCTAATAGCTGTAGATGCTTAGTACGGTACATACTGAATGGGGTGTTATACTCAATTACGGGCCAGATAACTGCTGAGTATAGGGGGCTATAACTTCTTTTGCTCTTGAGGCGATGCCTTTACTAATCAAGTGAGCTACGTAGAATGCTTTCCTTACAATGGGAGACATGTGTTGGTTGAAGTTAAGGTCACGGTCAGCCAGTGATCCCAGGTTCCTTACCACTTCATGAGTACTTAGAGTATTGTTATTGATTTGTTAGTGTGAAGAGACATTGCTTGTGCCGAAGGGAATGATGATGCATTTCTTTGCATTCAGTTCGAGACCGTGACCAATACACCAGTTGGTGGTCTGTATGAGACCATCCTGGCGTATACTGACATCATTTGGGGATTCAATGATTGCACCTAGCTTGTAGTCATCTGCAAACTTAGTCAGCCACAACCCTTTAGTTTTGACCTGAACTTCTGAGAAGTATATACCAAACAGTAGGGGGCCCAGCACTGACCCCTGTGGCACCCCATTGGTAACAGGTCTGCTGGTTAATATGGAGTCACCTAATTTGAGTGTGTATCTGGTTTGTGAGCAGGTTGGCAACCCATTTTACAATGAAGGGGTTTGCATTCAGTTTTGCTAAGTTTATTGGTAATGCCTGAATGTATCATTGTGTCTAAAGCCTTTGCCAAGTCAAGGTATGCTGTGTGCACAGATTTGCTCTCATCAATGGCCTTGGTCACACTTTCCAAGAAATCCACCAAATTTAACAGGCAGGATGTGCCCTTCATGAAGCCAAACTGCAAAGGGTCCAGGGTTTGGAGGTCACCTATGTATTTATTTATGAAGTCCATAATGGTATGTTCCATGGCCTTACAGATGAGGCTGGTCAGGCTTATGAGTCTGTTGATAGGCCACCTTTGTGGAGGGGAATAACTGCAACTGTTCTCCATTCCACAGGAACAAACCCTGTGGTTAGGCTATGATTGAAAAGGGTACTTAACGGTGATGTAGTTCATGTTTTAGCCTGTTTAGAAGACAGACTGGGATGTCATCTGGTCCCACAGAGGCTGTGTTCTTTGCCTTGGACAGGGATTTGAGAACATGCTCTTCAGATATGTAAGATGGGTGGGATGTTTTGGGGAGGGTTTGTTGTATGTTAGGAGGGGATAAGCGAGTGAAATTTTCTCCAAACCTATCTGCTAGCAAGTTCACTATCTCTGTGGGGTCAGAGTGTGTGTGATACTGTTGGCCACCAGTTATGCACATGCTTGGGTCCTACCCTTTAGGTTACATACATAGCTGTAAAAGGCCTTATGGTTATCCTTGGCAGTATTTGCTAGATTTCTTTCATAGGAGGTCTTGGATGATTTGACAAGTTGTCTTATTTGCCTGCTAAGGCTGAGGAGGGTGCTTTTCAGTTGCTGGGTCCTTGTCTTTGTTTTGTTGGACAGCAATGTTTTGCATTTATTGTAGTTTGTTGATGCTGGAAGTCCACCATGGCAGCTTGATTTTACTTTGGACTCTGGCTTTGATTTTATCTGGTATGGCTGAGTTTATACACTTATGCAAGTGATTGTACAGGGCTTTAGTGTAAGCTTTGGTGTAGTTACCATTTCCACCTTGGGGTGGGGCTTGAAATACATTTATACATTCACCTAGGAGGGTATAGTTTGCCCTGGTGAGGTCATTTAGTCTGATTTCACCCTTTGTGAGTTCTGGTCTTAGTGTCAGTTCAAAGGTGATTGATTTGTGGTCAGTTTTAACTAATGAGGGTCCAACAGTTGCAGCAGTGCATCTGTTAACATGTTGGTGAGGACCAGATGTAGAATGTTTATTCCTCTTGTTGGGGTATGAACAATTTGCTCCAGGGCATTTGAATTCACAAAGTCAAGGAACTTTTGTGTTAGTGAGTTTGGGCTAGAGTAGGTTTCCCATTTGATGGTGGGGTAATTGAAATTCCCATAACTAGTGTGTTCAGTAAAATTTGGATTGTCTCCAATTTGGTTAAGTAGGGGTGGAAATTTGGAGTGGAAACCTTTCTAGTTGATATACCAGATGCCATGTGAAGTGAGTGAAGCTTTAATAGCAATGTGAGTGCAGTCAATGGCTCCCCAGGGATTCAAGGGAAGTGGCTAAGTCATAGAAAGCCCACAAAGTGGTGGTTCTCTCCTGTGTTGTCTGTGGAATCCAAATTAACAGTTCATGGCAAGGAACAAGTGCAGAATTCCTGAGGCTGACACTTGCAAAACTTCTCTGACAGATGCTGAAAGGTCCCTATAAGAAGGATGGTTAATGTTAGACGAATATTCATGTCCACTAAGGTAGCAATTCAATCCATCTCTCTCTGGATCCCGTATGAGGGTGGCACTTTTCTACCAACTTCAATACAGTGTCTGCATTCACAATATCCTGATAATGGAGACAATGGTGGACAGCATCAAAATGCTGCTTTGCTAATCTGCAACTACTCCTAGCATTATGTATCAGTGGTGCAACAGTAGTACACTTGTCTTTGGTACTGGAAGTTTACAACAATCACAAACACAGAACAGCACTATATGTAATCCATAGAACTCACATGAAAATATAGCGCCAATAAATTTAATACGATAAAGCTTTCGGGGTAACCACCCTTCATCAGTACAATTGAAATAAGACTTTCATTCTTTTTAAATAGGAGAAAATTAACATCACATGATCCAGCCAGCCTATCCAAAAATTTTCTTTTGCAAAAAATTTTTTTAAAAGAGAACTCTTAAAATTTTACAAAGAGAACTCTGTTGCTGGTGTTTATTATATTGTTATTATATTGTTACTATATTTTATGCTTTATACAATGTATTTAATATATGATTTAAAAAAAAGCCCAAAAGCTTTATCGTATTAAATTTATTGGCGCTATATTTTCGTTTGAGTTATTTGGTACTGGAAGACCAGAAGGCTGTGAGTTCTATTCCCACTACGTGTAACTGGACTGCTGACATTGCAGTGTGACATTAGTACAGTGCTGCACTCTTGAGTGTCATCCTTTGGATGAGATGTTAAACCAAGGTCCCATCTGCTTGAGTTGGTGGCTATTTCAGGTAGATCCTAGCCTTTACCAACACCATAAACCATAATCGCAACAATAATTATATATCCTCAGCCCTCTTTTTGGATCCTTCCAAGGCATTCGATATGGTTGATCACCAACTTTTAATCCACACCCTGCAAACATTCTGTCTAGATACTGGAGCCCTCCAATGGTTTCAATCCTACCTGAATGGTCGACAGCAGTCTGTCCTCTGGCAGAACAAACTCTCTAACCTTCTACCTAACACCCTTGGAGTACCACAAGGCTCTATACTAGGCAAATCTCAAAACCAATTGGGAACAAATTTCAACAGAATCGGGGACAAGTCAAGAAAAAAATCAGGGACAATCAGGGACACTTTTAAAATATTAGTGCTATTAACTTGAAACAGTGACAGAATCAGAGCATATGAATTAATACACATTTTCTGAAGTAAAAGAAGTTTATAACTCTTAATAATTCTCATTATTCATTAAGTGTAATTCACCACCTTTCCTCCAAAAGTCACTAGTTTTAGGAGGGATTAAGAGGGACAGAGTTATAATTTGAGTCAAAATCAGGGACATCCCTGAAAATCAGGGACAGTTGAGAGGTATGATACTAGGGCCCTTGCTGTTCTCCATCTTCATTAATGACCTTTATACTGTCATCCCAAAAGTCAGCTGTATCCAATATGCTCATGACTCTACTCTGATTTGCTCAGCCACATCTCCAGTAGAGTTATGGTCAGCTACCCAGACCACCTTTAATACAATAGAACACTGGCTTTCTGAACATCGTCTGATCCTAAATCCCCAAAAAAAATAAAATGCTGTTATTTTCACCAACACGTAGGTCTACCGCTTTCACCTTTACCATAAAATCAAATGTTGGCACAATAATCTCCCCTGACCCATCTACAAAACTATTAGGTGTCATCATAGACAATAATCTAAAATTTGACCTACATGTTAACCAAACTATCAAAACCATCAATAAAATACTAGGGTCACTTTACAGAATAAAAGCTTTCCTAACCCCTCCAGCTAAAATTGCTATAGCTCGCTCTCACCTTCTTTCAACCCTTCTGTATGCATCCCCTTTACTCTCTAATTTAAACAAGACTGTCCTTAACAAACTCTCAATTTGCTACAACCACATTGCCAGGTTTGCCACTGGGCTGCCTTTTAGGACACATCATTGCATCAATCTAAATCAGCTTGGGTGGCTTGAACTACCTAGCCTAATCCAGTATAACCAACTGATTATGGCCTATAAAATCCTCTATAATCTGGACAATAGTCCTGCACTTAAAAATATTATCACCCCCTATAACAATCCTAGACCGCTTAGATCCTCTATCAAACTACTAATTCAGACTAGCAAAATTAATAACACAGCCGGTGATTCTCTATTTGCAAACTCTGTAAGTAGATCCTGGAACTCTCTTCCAGCTGATATTACCTTACTTTCCACCTTAGGTCAATTTAAAACTAGACTCAAACAACATTTGTCACTTAACTGGCTATGCCAATGTATCAAGCCTGATTAACTCTCTCTAGAATGTGTAAAAATCTGTTTACCAGTTTACTGTGCAATTTAATTTAATCCTGACCTGTCCTCAGGATTAACTGTAACCTGTGGAACTTGTTTAACTTGCTTACTTATGTAATCTCTGTAATTATACCATGACCCCCCCCCAAAACGTGCACACTGATTGGCCAGCGTGCCCGTTGTAAATCGAGTTATACTAATGGAAAAGGTCCGGTCGCCCGGACTTTTTTCCATTAGTATAACTCAGTTTTTTAAAACACTGTCTCGCTATGTTAAATGGGTTTAACATAGCGAGACAGCTTTAAAATAAGCAACGGAGATCTCCGTTGCTTATTTTAAAGCTGTCTCGCCATGTTAAACCCATTTAACATAGCAATGTTTAAAAGCAACAGAGAAAGCAAGATCTCTGTTGCTTTTTAGTGTTTCACTATGTTAAGCGAGTTTAACATAGCGAGACAGTTTTAAAATAAGCAACGGACATCTCCGTTGCTTATTTTAAAACTGTCTCGCTATGTTAAACTCATTTAACATAGCGAAACACTAAAAAGCAACGGAGATCTTGCTTTCTCCGTTGCTTTTCACAACTCTGATGTACTGCGCAGGCGCGCAGTACATCAGAACTACCGCGGATGCCAGACATCTGCGGAAGGGCAGCAAACAGGCATTATACTATGCCATTATTTAAGAAAAGTAATAGTTTCTTTTCTTAAATAATGTCATGGTATAATAGCAATAACCCACTTCTGGGTGTGGGTAATGCTAAATTTACACACAGTTGGCTTTGTTTGGTCCCTCGGGCTTCGCCCTAGGGACCAAACCACGCCAACCGTGGGTAAATTTAGCATTACCCACACCCAGGCGTGGGTTATTGCTATAATAGTCTGTTTGTAATATGTAATACTGGTATTATGTAATGCTATATCTGCTTACCCTTGGAGCTTTTCTCCCCGGGCCTCCACTGAAAATGGACATGCATCCAGTCAGACTATCCCGGTCAACAAATGTAAAATAAATAAAATAAATAAATGTAACAGATTCCACAGCACCTATCAAAAATAGTAAGGAATGTTCCCCACTGCCTTGTGCAAATTTCTCCTAGTAACAGAAATGCCATCTCAGGTCTCCCCTGAAAAGATGCCACTAGCCTACTGAGACTAGCCCAGTCAACAAAGAATAAATAAATAAATAAAAAAGTAAACATGAGTAAAGCTCTTGTATTACAGAAAATTGTTTGCATTGAGAATAAATAATTGATGTGATCTAATTTTATATGTTTCTGAATCATTCTACCATGTTTGATTTTGTCAGCTGTGTACACCATGGGCCTCGTTAGCATGTTGACAGTTATGTGATTGCCACTGTGTAGTCATGTCCATATATAAGGCGTACCATTCTATTAGGTAGGGCAGTTGTGCTACATGTGTTTCTCAGTAGTCCCCTTTCTGCGTGCCACCACTGACCATGCTATTCTGTATAATACTGTGCTCTGCTATCACATCCATAACAGCAGTCCCAGCGTCTGTCACATTGGCTAGTAAATGGAAAATGCAAAATTACAGTTTCTTTGTAGTGTGTTTCTTATTCTTGTAATTCATATATGGAACCTGGTATCTCTATATTCTGTGTCATACATTAATGTCAAATCAGTAGATATTGTATGAAGCATAGTGGTGTCCCTTTCTTACTAGCTACTGTCTACTCAAAAAACAAACTGCAGTTATTTTAGAGTATAAGATCTCCCTCATTAGCTTTGTTGAAATCTTATTACCTGATGTCAATTTTCTGTAGGAAAACAGTTGCAGTTCATTTCTTGTTGAGAAAGTATCAGTTTTTCTAGAACAGATCCAGGTAACACATCTTTAAAAGGAGGCAAGATGTCAACTATCACTTAAGTAAGAGAGATGGATAAGCGTAACACCTTCACCGGCTGTGAGAATCTTCCACCAGGTGTACATAAGCATCTGCTAATGAGGTGGGCACCAGCTGCCTCATCACCAGTTGCCCTTGAATGCTTGTTAGTTGTGCTTAAAGAGCTGCTAATAAGTTACAAGCATATTGACTATGCCGTTTCACACATTTAGAAAGTACTTCCAGGTGTTGAAGTGAAAACTTAATCCACATTCAGTCGCCATAATAGACAAAGAATAAAAATATCTCAAGTTTTCACACATTACAGATGGGGAGGCATTTTATGCAAAGGTGCTGTTTTTGCCAGCACCCCATGCAAAGTATGTTCTTCTTAAACATCTTATTTCATTATTAAATACAACAAATTAGAATGTGTGTAAAAGAGACAAAGAATAGAAATAAAAAATCCAGTTTCAATAAAATATCAAACCTGCTGTCCTAAAATCCTATCTTTCTGTAAATATTTAAAATAAATTAAACTGAAAAGTACAAAAAAAGAAAAGCACGCAATAAATTTGAAAGAAAATTTCAGGAGGGAAGTGAGATAGAATTCCTTGCATAAATGATCATTAGGTGCTAGAAATATTCAGGCAGTGACAGAGACATCAGCTGTAGTGATAACCATACATGTATATATGTGCTAAAGGAAAATTTTGAGGCATATATGATAACAGTCATTAATCAGATCAGATGCTGTGACATAACTTACAGACGCAAAACAAATAGGTTGTATTTGGCAGTAGGTACAGACCTATCAATGCTGTAGCAATTAATAAAACCTTTTGTAATGCTTTAGTGTGGTATCATTAGATTGATACTGTTTCAGTTCAGTGCTTATACGCAGTGCCTGTGTTCAAAGTCCTGATTCTCTTTAGAAAAGACTGCAGTTTATTTGAAAAGACAAAAGTTAACACAATTGCTCAAGAATTCCTTCTGACATGCACTTGAATTACAGAAACGTCACATGGAATGAATGTTAGATCATGTTGAGCTCTAGAAAGTTATGTTAAAAAACAAACTCAAATGAAGATCAAACAGGATGTTCCGTATCAATATCAAAGCCAAACCGGAGAACAAAAAGAAGGCTATGCTGTCAAAGGCATGTGCCGTGTTTCCAGTAGCGTCTGATCTCCAGAAACAGTAAGATGTCTGCTGTTTGAGAGATAGTGAGGGATTATATTTTGTGTTACTGCTCAAAACCATGCCAGTCCCTTTTCATATATACATTTATTCAATATTTCATTTATTCACAGACTATAATAAGAAATGCAAAGTATGTGAATGTAGCTTCTTTTAGATGTGTCTTTGAAAGAGGCAGGTGCATACGGATGAAATGGGATGAATAACAACACATGTCAGCAATGATCAAAAGTTCCTGATGTTTGAAAATGGTAGCTTTAAATGACAGTAACAACTTAGTGGATATAAATTTTGTTAGCACATCACTGCCCATTAATAAAAGACCAGCTTTGCAATTTTATTCATTTTCTTTTATGTTTAATTTAATAACCATAAATGGCCCTCTGAGATTTTTATCTTATTTTAGAGTCCGAGAGAGAAAGAGAAAGAGAGAGGTGACCATGCAAACAATGAATGAAGACTGCAAAGCAGGTTTATAAAGGCAATAAATGATGCCTAACTGTATCATTTACCCAGGAATTACAGTTCCTGTACCATACTAAAATAAATCTAACTTCATTATTTCCTACAGTAATTAATTTCAGTACCTTACTAAGTTAAGTCTAACTGTAACATTTCCTATAGCTAGAAAAAGTAAGGTAATTCAAACTCAGACAGACCTCAGATGCAGCTTAAGTCCTCATAGTCTCATAGCCATGTCCATAGTTTTACTGGGGTTAGCAAAATGTAAGCATAACCTAATAACTGATGCAGGGTGGACCATAAATCAAAACTAACAAGGGTGGGGGGGGGGGGCTGGCTTGAACCAGAAACAGTTGTACAGGCTGAACTGAAGCAGTGCCATCCTTTCAGGAAAGATAAAAACTACAATGGCCCTGAGCGATGATGCCACCAGCTCAGCTGGTCATAAAGGACTGGTACCAAACTGAGCAGACACTTTTTCCAAGAAAAGTTAGAAAAAGCAAATGTTCAAAAGTGTTATGGAACTATATGAAGAGAAAATAAGAAAATCCTTTTACTTAATACACTAGCCAAAAAGCTACTCAACAGAATGGGTTTTGGCTAGAACTTGCATTGGCAACACATACAGTACTGCTGTCTAGTGTCAGTGAGTGCTGATAAGGTGAGTGGGATGGTAGCATAGAACAACATTCTAGCTTATAGAAAACACCTGGGCAGCATAATGTGAATGTTGATAAGGTGAGAAGGATAGTAGCACAGAACAACATTCTAGTTTATAGAAAACACCTGGGGAGCAGTGTGAGTGCTGTTAAGGTGAGAGGGATGGTAGCACAGCGCAGCATTCTAGCTTATAGAAAACACCTGAGCAGACAATGATTTCATGGTTAAGAGCTCTACTTCACAACTTCTGTTTGTGGAATACAAGCTTGGTCCCTGAATACTCTCTTGTGTAGAATTTGCAGGTTCTTCTTCTGCTGTGTGAATGTTTTCTTCCACTTGTCAAAAAATCATTCTCCTGCACTGGCTATTGTAAAACTGTCCATATATACATTGCAATTATCCATGTCATTGTGGCCTGGGTTGTGTCTTAATGGGCACTAAATGACATAGTCTTTGTTCAGAGTGTCCACCATGTGTGGTGACATACATTGATTTGGCAGTGTCTGACCTTTGGGAAGAATCAGTGAAAGAGACAAGGGGAAACTGAAAACACTAGGGCCAGTGGTGTGAAAAATGTACTAAAACTGACTATTAGGATATATGCAAGATAACACGCATTTTACTCCATCCATATTTACAACTATCCCACAGGTTCCACAATCCCACCCATCCCCTTTAATTATTATGGAACAAGTTTTCTCAACCCTTTCAAAAACTAAGAATACTTCATCCATGGGTCCTGACAACATACCTAGTTACCAGATTATCAGTGCCAAATATGGCCTTTCTGAACACCTACTTAAACTCTTTAATCTAAGCCTCTCCACTGGTTACGTTCCTGAAGCCTGGAAAACAGCTGTTGTAATGCCATAACACAAAGATGGCCCAATCACAGACCCTAAAACTATAGACCCATTAGTCTCAGTAGCCTCATATGTAAAGTTATGAAGCGCATTATGTCAGACTTCATTAATCTGGACATTCAATATTTCTTTGAAAAAGTAACTGAAGCAGTGGATAGTGGTTATGCAGTGCATACAACATATCTAGACCTTGACAAGGGCTTTGACACTATTCCACATGTGAACATTATTGATATACTTGCAAATCTGAATATAAATCCTTATAATATGCTGTGGATCACTAACTGGTTGTCTCACAGAACCCATTTGGTTAGAGTACCAAATGCTACTTCTGAAAGCAAAGCAACTACCAGTGGTGCACCACAGGGCTCAGTTTGGGCCCTCTCCTATTTGGCATATATTTCTCAGGCATTTAGGCCAGCTATTCTGGCCTATGGTTAACTAAGTTTACAGATGACTGTAAACTGGGTGTTGTTATTTGACCTTTATCTGACTCACAATCACTCCAACATGGCTTAGACCATGTTATCCATTGGTGCAAGGACAATAGTGTCAAATTAAATATAAAAAGATGTAGCATAGTTCATTTTGGTAATCAAAACAGTTTGACTTACCATATAGGAAATGTACCCCACCAATCAGACAATGTTGTAAGGGATCTGGGCACTCTTTTTGATAATTCCTTATCATTTGACCATCATGTCTCCACAGTAGTTCAGAAAGCCTTTCATCTGGCCCCTCTACTTTCCAAATTTGTCTCCACTAGGTCCAAATAAGTCTTAAGTCCCCATTTACTTGTATCTTATCAGACCCATTATTGAATATAATGCACCTTTTCACATGTATTTATTTAAACATATCACACAACTTGAGAGACCTCAGAGATTCATAACTAAAAAGATCAGTGGCCTCAAAAATCTTAGTCATCAGGATACACTGACAGTCTTTTCTCTGTACTCAGTCCATACCTCTCCACCTCTTAGAGTACGAAATCTGGGCAAAGCCATAAATAATGGGGGACAAAGGACCAAAAAATAGTGACACTTTTTAAATATTGCTCTTACAAAATTAGAAAGTTGATAGAATAACAGGTTTTGCATTAGTATGAATTTTCTGAAGGATATGAAGTCTGAAACTCAAATGTTTGTCATTATTTTCTGATTTCAACTCTCATTGATTTAGCAATGATTTGCCAGCAAACCACAATTTTATGAGAAACGGACCAAAAATATGAGGCAAAAAATCTGTACATTTTGCAAGAATCTGTACAGTTGAGAGGTATTCTCAGTCTCATGCAGACTCCTCCATGGAGATCTATGTCTAGTCTTTCATGCCATGAAAGAGTAAACCCTGTTCTATCTCTTATTCCTTCACAGAATTAATGACACATCAAGTACTTAGGTAAAGGAACTAAGCCTTCATCAGCAGATAAATAATGCATGTTGGCCTGACAGATTCGTATCACAACATATCCTTCATCTCTGGAACAAACATCCAAAACAAGCAGAGTAGCACCTTTTCCCCTTCAAGGTAAACCTAAATAATTGGATGAGCAGCCTCAAATTCTCTCCTGGTATATCTTGCCTTGCTCCCCATGAATTTAGAGGACATTTTTGAATAAGTTTTTTTGGCTAGGCTTGAAATGGTCTGCAGACCAATTGCCTAGTACTTACATATGAACCTATATCCATATTAAATGGCTACAAAAAACATAAGCATTTCATGCTCACCCATAGCAATATTGAGAAGCCTTATGTCATTTGTTTATCATTTTTCCTGGGGACACTGGTCTCATTTCGATAGTATACAATGCTGTATATTCTAGAGACCCACTGTACTCCACATATACTAGTGAATGCATTTATTCTGAAATGGTTACAAGTCTGAACATTTTTCTTAAAGTGGACTCTGAACCAACTAGTCTGACTAATTGATGCCATTTTGTTTAAATTAGAACCAGTGTACTAGTAACTGTGATAGCTCCTTCTCTGCAGTAGTTATAACTCTGGTAATTTCTCTCAATAAAACTCCTGGCATATGAGACCAACTATATATCCACTCCGATGTCCCCCTCTGATCATGCTGATTGTCTAAGTTAATCAGAAACTTAGTAATCTGAACAAATGCACTTATTATGAGCAGATCCTGGTCTACCAACAAATAAATAAAAAAAAAGTGCCCCTGGCTAGGCCGGCGGCGGGCCCGCCCCTAGTACCTATGCCTAAGGCCGGCTATGATTATGAGTGACTTTAACTACCCCACTATAAACTGGTGAACTTCCAGAACTTGCAACAAATTCCTCAATTTCACTAATTCCAATTCCCTTGCTCACATTGTTTCCCTCTCTACCAGGGTGATAATCTTCTTGACTTTCTCCTTACTAATGCCTTCCCTTGCTGCACTACTCCAATGTCACTTCATCTTTAGCAAATTCTGACCACATAGCAGTAACCTTCTCCCTTGAGACATACCTTAACCCCCCTCAAAAAAAGTATTTTGTGATTACTCCAAAACAAACCACTTCCTCCCCCTGTTTACAGACTGGCTCAACAACTATAAATGGTGACATTTTCCAAATAACCCTGCACCCAATGCTACTACATGCTCTTTTGCATTCTATTCCCTTATGGGCAGAGGTCTGTTCCCTTCCACCATAAGGATAATGGTAAATTAAAAAATAAACTTGTATGTTGCAATTCTCATACAGGCAATCCTTACAACAAAAAGAAGAAACGTCATGGTATCTATAACATATTCCCACATCTCAAATATAAAAGGGACTAAGTAAAACTCTCAAGCATACTATCAAGTGCAGTAAAACCAGTTATAAACTCAGCCTTGCTGCTAATTCTAAAGGTGACCACAAGACCTTCATCTGCTAAATTAAGAAACGTAGTCCATTGTTGTACCAATCTTATTTTCAAAAGAGTTTCCCATTCTGATCTTGAAGCTATTGCTAAAAATCCCTGCAGAAAAAAATCAGTGCTAGTTTCATGCCCCAAACCAAACCAGATGTTCCCATCACTAAAACTATTCCATTCCTCCTAAAATTGCCTTCAATTAAGTCATAACCACACTTTCCAAAACCAACAATGCTAACTCCATGGAACCTGATAATATTCCAATTTGTCTGTCTCACTTAGCCAAACCTAACTTAAACTACTTCAGTTTAATTTTCTCCATGAGTTATGTCCCTGAAGCATGAAGAATACATTGTAGTACACTTACACAAAGGCAGTCCTGCAACAGACCATATAAAGTACAGATCCTATTAGCCTTACAAGTCTCATCTGTAATGTTATAAGATATATGATTGCATAATGACACATATGACCTACAAACCCTGGATACAAATCTGTTTGGATTTGTAAACAGAAAGAGTTTTTGAAGTCCTGGATGAAGTATGGACATTCCATACTACTTACCTTGACCTTCACCTAGGCCCTTGACACATCCTATCATAGAATATCTCTCCCAACCAAAAATAAGTCCATATAAAGCTTAGCAGTTATCTACTAGGTTCTTCAACAAAACGCACACCGTTAATGTAGCATACCTCTTCCAGAAAAGTATCAAGAGACGGGGCCCACAATTCTGTGCAGCATCTACTTCTCAGAAATGAAAACAGGTGTCAAGGGACTGAGACTGTCTAATTTTGATGACAGCAAACTGAGTGCAATTTTTAAATCCCCCTCATATAATCAGATACTCCAGAAGGGCCTGGACCAGATCAATACTTAGTTTGGCAATTATGGACTCACATTAAATGCTAAAAAATGTAGTACTGTTTTCACTGGGAAAGCTATCACCATCTCTTCTCACCACATTGCCTGTACCCCTCTCAAAAGATGCACAATAATCTGAGATTTGGGTACCTATGTGATAACACATTTTTTTTGTTTGATCACAATGGCTTGGTTGTGGTTACAAATTCCTTATGCCATGCCCATCTGATCTATGGGAGTATCTCCTATATGTCCCATGCAATCTTGGTCCTCTACACATCCCCTGAGAAGGCCTAGCACTGTTTCAGGGGAATCCCAAAGAAGTTAAAACATGTGTTTACTTAAAATGGAACTAATGCATATTGTTTTCATAAAGTTATAAGTTAAAATAGAAGGATTCAGTTCAGAGAATCTGTATATGATTTCAGATCAATAATCAAAGCATAATATATCAAGCTATATCTGCAACCTGGTTATTTGAAATGTGTGTGTGTGTGTGTGTGTGTGTGTGTGTGTGTGTGTGTGTGTGTGTGTGTGTGTGTGTGTGTGTGTGCGTGTGTGTGTATGTGTCTGTATCTGGCAGGCATGTTGAGAAGGTGCCTACACACACACACACACACACACACACACAAAGTCAATTAAAATAACAAAAATCCATTGGTGCATATTCCTGTTAGATTTGTTGCAATGTGAAATAACACAGGGTTGACATTACAGTTTTACATGAAATCTTAGCAGAGTTAAAGTAGGATGGGGAATAAGAGGAGTTAATTGCTGAATGTAAGAAGGGTGGGACAAGAAAAAAGGTAGAGCAAGAGTAGGAGTAAATGAGAAAAATGAAGATGGTAGTCAGAGAAGCTCAGTGTGATGAAGAGAAGAGAGAAGTAAAGGAGTGTGAGAAATACGTATGTTATTGTGTCGTATGTTCATATCTGCCTTACCCTATATTTCAGTGAATTTACTATTATTTAAGATAGCATTTAATAGAACACATAAGCAATGCTTAAGTGATATTTGTTTGAACAGAAAGAATGTTTTACCCTAAATTTATGATGGACGTTGTTTGCAGATAGGTAATGTATTGTATGAATGCATATTTGTTTATATGAATAAATGAACAAATAGTATAAGTACTAGTCTTGATAATTATAAAATTATAAAATGAATGTTAAAAGTGTGAGGGATGAAAGCTTGATAATTGCAAGTTGAATGATAGGAGATGACTAAACACAAAGAATGATTGCACAGGCTGCAACAAATGAAGGCAGTTTTAAGTCTTATTGTAGTAAATGTCCTATTTCTGAAAAACATAGCGCTTTTAGGTTGGCAAGATTTCCTGAGTATTGGCATCATGAACAGGGTGTAAATTTTGGAAGTATATACCAGCCATGCTCACGGTGCTTTATTGACGTGATTATATATATATTTAGGATGGTAACGTATTATGAACGACGGTTAAAAGAAATGGTGGAGCTCCTCGACAACTGCTGGAGTTGTTCCTATGTGGTAGAGATGATTATGTGGTAGGATCAAGGCCATAATGTGGACTGGTGGAATTTTAGAAAGCATGAGCTTAAATATGAATAGTGATTGGATGAATGGAATGGATGCCAGTCATTAACTAAATACTGACTGCAAGGCTAATGTACAGACTGGTAATGATCAGTGAGCATTAGTCACAAACTGCAGGACATTTCAAATATCAGAGTCAGACAGTGACTAGGCAAGCTGAGGAACAGGATGGCTATGCAGCACATTTTGGCTGATGGCAGTATTGTGCATGCAATTGTCTGTTCGCTGACAGAAGGCTAATAGTAACTGAGGTATAGATAGCACTGCAGGTATGCATAGAATATAGTAAATTGTTCTGACTACAAAGGGTTATGAAAAAGGAGCAGAAATGAAATGTGTGAGAAGTATATGCATGGTGGACATAGTATAGGATCAGAAAAAATGCAGTCAAAGGGGACAGAATAAATGGATATACTCAACTTACATCCCAAAGTAATGATTATCTAAAGTGTATTATAAATTTGTGTTTGAGTAAAGAGTTAACATTTTGGTTTATACAAAATGTAGGTTTAATATGGTATTTGAAAAATATGCCCTGCAAAAGCAATATTAAGCTCTGTAGCCCATAAGATATTGCTATAATGGTAAAATTGTAGGCAAGAATAAGACTGGAATAGATGGATGACAATTAAGTGTAAATAATTGTAATTAACACTTTTGTATGACTGATAACAGTAATAAAGACTGCTGTAAAAAATAAAGCCTGTATTATAATTGCAGTTTATATACAGAAGGACTATTTGATAAAAGCCATGTGAGAGAATTAACGAAAACCTCATGAAGGTAAAGGACTTCACCCATGTGGTTCTACAGTTTACTAGAGAGGAGCTAAGAAAACAATATTAGGAGACTGGCAATCACTGACGTAATAATTAGCAGTCAGAAAGGCTTATGAAGGCAGTTACATATTTTGGAAGGTACTGGAGTAGCTCTAGAACACACCCACGTTTTGTCCACAGAAATGTGTTAAAAGGACAATTTTACAGGTTATGTAAGTTATATTATGATGATGGTGACATGTTGAGATCTTTTGCTCAGCAGAAACAATGATTTTCTATTAAGGGGCTATACAGATGAAGAGATTGATTAAGCACAGAAGTGTTGACCTGTCTTTCTGTATCTGACAGACCTTACTTTTCTGATAGAAGTAATGATGTTGCATCAATATCCAATGCAGACATGAATAAGGTTAGGTTTTGCCTTACCTATTCTAATGATGTTGGTATTGTCTGCAGTAGAGTGAAGAAGAACTGGCATATTCTCACTGCTGATGAGAAATACAAAAACGTTTTGGGTGATACTCCCAATTTTTGTTTTATGAACAGTCAGTCCTTAAAACAGTTATTGTGTTATAAACCGGCAAGGAGTAAGAATGAATTGCTATCAAGCTGGAAAGGGAAGTATCCATATAAATCTTGTAACATGTGTAAGTATGTGAATTGTAGTAATAGTTAAAAGAATATTGTGACTGGATGTATTTACCAATTTAACTTTTATGTGGACTGTAAAAGTTCAAATTTAATGTATCTTTCTGTCTACAAGGTTTGTGAATGTTATCATGTTGGTAAAAGGAATAGAACCCTAAGGGACGGGATATGTGAGCATAATAATGACATCTCTAAGAAAGATGTTAGAAATGCCCTTGCTAGGCATGTGCAGTTACTGATTCTACCCATAGATTTATGTCTCTGGTAGTAGAGTTGATTAAACCTAGTATTAGAAGAGGTGACATTAAAGCTACGACTGAATGTGTAGGGACAAAATGGATTTTAGAACTGCATGCTGGCTGTGAGAAAGGTTTAAATGGTTCTGTACCTTTAAAGACCTGTGCTGAGATCTATGGCCTTACCCTGTCCAGATTTAAAAGTGAGTACTTAAGGAATGTTTTAACTTTTATGTATTAGATCTGAGGAAGAGCCTGTGATAGGTGTGAACGCACTCATCTTTTTATTGTTTTTCTGTAATTTTAATAGTTGTTTTAATAAATGTAAGTTCTGATGAAATTTCTGCTGTACTTGTTTTGTGCTATTTGAAGTTGTGGTTTGTCCAGCCTTATCCACATATCTTGTTTTGTTTCTAGCTCTAGAATATCTTGTAAAGGTTATAGTGTTTTGAAAGCAAATAAGATTTTGTTGGGCAGGGTAGACTAATGTTAGAACCCACTGGTCACGTATTGATGCTTGATGTTTCTTCATTCTAATTCATACAAAGCAATACCCAGAAGAGAAGACTAACAGCATGTGGATCTAATGCTATCAAGTGAC
This sequence comes from Protopterus annectens, assembly GCF_019279795.1. Classification (NCBI taxonomy): domain Eukaryota; kingdom Metazoa; phylum Chordata; order Ceratodontiformes; family Protopteridae; genus Protopterus; species Protopterus annectens. The sequence goes on from NC_056739.1 coordinate 1,382,924,906, forward strand.
ATCTGATTCCTCTAATGATGATGTTACTAAGCATATTATGTCACTAATTTATAATGACCATTATAAACCACACTTTGTATAGCTTAAATCAGAGGAATCAGCACTAATGCATCAATTTTCAATCAAGCTCAAGACTCTCTGTCTCATGCTATGTATAAATGCATTAAAAAGGACCTCTGACTATGTTATTACTGAATATTTTCACTATAAATTAAAATGACAGGATAAGTATTGCACTCATTCCAAGACTAATGAAACATATGCTCTCAGACACTGGGCATTTTCATTTCAGTTGCTTGTTTAAGTCATTACTGCATTTATTGCTTTTTTTCCATGGGTCTACTTCATATGACTGAAAACTCAAAATACTGAATTTCATTTGACTGAGACCACAATAACTAATTTTCAAAATACTTAAAACTCATTTGACTGAGTCTTATTATACTGAAAGCTTACAATGTCGAATTTAAAAATACTGAATTTTAAGCCATAGACATGCAGACTTACAAAACCAGTGACTACCTCTTTCCAAAACTTAAAAACTACTTACTTAGCCTCTTAACAGAAACCAGATGATATAAAACCAAAATAGGTGGGGGGATATACTCCCCCCTGACTATATATACTAACTCCAGGATCGCACTACAGTGGGGAAAAGGGCATATACCTTTTACTTACCTTACAGTACTGTACACACTGCCACTACTGCCGGGAGAGCACAAAACATCTGCCATATTACTTTAGATACTATCCATAAAAATGTTAAAGAGACATACTCACATTTAGAAACACTACAAAACTACTTTCTATGTCTCTATCAGTATTCTGACAGGTGGCACTTTAAGTTACAGTATTTTTTTTTATTACAAGCAAGTCACAGATGAAGAAAACGTCCACGTCATGGCTTAAAAAAAAATTTTTTTTTTTCAAGTTTGCATTGCAAGCTTTTTATAATGAATGACTTTCAAATGAATTTTTTCAGTATTTTGAAAATTAGGTATTGTGGTCTCATTCAAATATTTTGAGTTTTCAGAAGTGAAGTAGACCATATATATATACATATGTTATGTATATATAGATTGATATATGTGTGTGTGTGTGTGTGTATGTATATATATATATATATATATATATATATATATATATATATATATATATATATATATAACACATATATATATATGGGTCTGCTTCTTATATATAACACACATATATATATATCTATATATATCTATATATATATATATATATATATATATATATATATATATATATATATATATATATATATGGGTCTGCTTCTTATATAATATATATATATATATATATATATATATATATATATATATATATATACACACACACACACACACACACACACACACACACACACACACACACACACATATATATATATATATATATATATATATATATATATATATATATATATATATGGGTCTACTTCTAAATTTCTAAGTTTCAAAACTTAGAATTTCTTATGGTTAAGACCATAACATTGAAGTTTTGAAACTTTGAAATGTAAATAAAAAAAATTAAATTTTTTTTAAAGTTTTTGTAGGGGGCTTCTGCACCCCCCCCAACCCCTGCTAATTAAATATACCAACTCTGAGATCACACTACAGCAAGGAAAATGGAAGTATGCCATTCCACACTTTATAGCAATCTCCATTTAAATGGTTTGGAGTTTCAAAACTCTGATTTTAAGGTTTCGACCATAAGAAATTAAAAATTTTGAAACTTCAAAATTTAGAAATAGACGCATATATCTTGAATACATATACCTTTGCATATCTACTTTGTAACCATGCTTACATTTAAAATAAACCATACACATTTTTGTCCTCTATTATCATTTAAACTCACAATTAAAACACTCTGTTTCCCTTTCAGTCTTAAGAAGAAGGCACCTTACCCTCAAAATACCTTCCTTTGGACTAGCCACAATGGAAAGAGGTTTCAATAAAATTGCACTGGGCAACTTGAACATGATCCTCATTGATTTACGAAATGAAATTGTCAGAGAATAAAGCTTTTCTTTAAGTTTTGTTAAATCCTGTGAGTGACACATGGCTTTAGAGACAACCTTAAAGCCCATTTACTAAATGTTTTAGCTTACTTATGATGTCACTTAAACTGTTGCATCAAGTTTTTGTTGATATTCAAAAGCCATTTGTGTTTTGTCTGCTTATCATATTGTAGAACATATGCCTATAAAATGGGCAGAATTCAGAAAATTACCTTGTGATGATACTATGTACCAAATCTAGCTCAGTTTATGCTACATGGGAAATGTGATTCAGAAACATGTTTAGCTGCAATGAGGAAGACCTAATCTTTGGAAAATGTATATATCTTTAAACAACCTACTGTCAGTGTTAAGAGCACTTTGCAGTGGTAATTACCTGTACAATCCCATGCATTACGTAAATACAGGCATCCTCTTCATATTCTCTAACACACACACACAGACACACACACACACACACACACACACACACACACACACACACACACACACACACACACACACACACACACACACACACACACACACACACACACACACAGTCATCCCAGTTCATTAATATCATTGAAGACATGCTCCCATTTTGCCATCCACATCCACACACTCATACCTTCAACGCCACTACTTCACTAATGAACTTCAGTAGTCTTACCTCAAATATGTCTTCTCCCATTGACTTGAATGAGAGACTGCAGTATAATTGGCTATGTTAATTATCATAGCCAGTGGTGCTAAATCTCAGAGATGAGCCATTTTCTGAATCACTCAGAATATAAATAATTTTCTGTAGGCATTTCCAGGGGACTGCACGTGGTTAATTGCCATTAGCTGTTTCACAGAATTCCTCATTATCCTACAGCCTGACCAGAGGGAAAGCCCACTGTGGTTCTTCTTCCGACCATGGAAAATTACTGTTGTGGTCCTGTCTATGAATCAAAAAGGGTTATCATGAAGGGTTCACAGCTCATGGCCAGGCTTACTTCTTGCTGTAACTGTTTATGAACACCAGCCAGTGTTTTCTTGTTAAGTTGTTAGCTTGTTAATATGTCTTTTGCTCATTATCACCAGTGTTTTCTTGTTAAGTTGTTAGCTTGTTAATATGTTTTTGCTCATTCTCACCAGTTTTCTTAAGTTGTTAGCTTGTTAATATGTTTTTGCTCAATCTCGCCAGTGATTTTTTGTTAAGTTGTTAGCTTGTTAATATGTCTAAGTTGTTAGCTTGTTAATATGTCTTTTGCTGATTCTCATTCTTGTAACATTTCTTACACTTCCTTTATGCACCATCAGTATGGATTGCGCCTTTAAGAATGTGAGGTATGAGTTACATCACATACTCTATGATATATATTGTTTCAGGAAAGGGATTAATAAGCCTTTCCAGTGCCGAAGTAGTAGAGATATTTTTCCATACATTAATTAGTTAAAACAAATGCGTCCTATATAATTTGTAAATGACGACTTAATGGGCGAGAGGAAGTATGCACATACTTTAAAGTAACTACTAATATGTGTCCTTTCAAATCAGAAGGAATGGTGTGAGACACAAATTAATATGTTCATGCCTGTTCTAGTGCTGGTATGATACCATCTACTGAATCTGTAATTCTACACACAGCTGTCGATCCTCACACAGAGAATGATGTCGATACCTGGACGGGGTCTGACTGACAGGAATTACTTGCCTGATAGGAACTCAAGTAGTGAATTGTTTTTGAAGTGCTGTGATAGAAACGGATTTCTCATAATAAACATCACACTTGATGATCATAAGTGAACTCAGTACCAGAACACCTTGGGCCAAAAGTTAACGACTGACTTTGCAGTCAAGCTGTCTGACATAACGCTATACATATACTACATATACTACTGATAACTGGGTCAGCAGTGCTACTGAAATGTCGACTAATTGCCATTTGGTGGTAGTTAGGGTTTGATCTGGGATTGTGATGGACAATTGCAGAAATTCAAAAGTACAGTGAGGATGTCCAAGGAACACCTAACCAGTTCCATCCTCCAGAAAATCATCTCCCCACATACCTGGAGAAATCAGAGATGTAGAGCTTTAATGGACCCTGTTTAGTTCATCAGTAGTTCAGGTAGTGGCAAGGAGCTGTGGCTGAAAGGTGGTCAGTGCTTGTCATTATAAGTCTAGGTTTATTAGTAGTCAACAACTATGGTTATTGAGAGGTTTCAAGATCAGACTGACATTTATTGGCAAACCAAAAAGGCAGTGACTATGCTATTCAATGAACTGATGGACCTCATGAAAGTAAGGTTTGGTGTAGCTATGGAGATGGCCATCTTGAGGTAGTTGAAGAGGTTCTGGAAAACCAGTCAATGATTCAGAAAATTGTGGATGGTGCTTGCTTAATGTCCTCTCAGTAAATGTTGAAAAACAGTAAACTCAACTGAGGAGAGAAGTTTGAGAAGCATGTATGGGGGCTTTCTTGAATCTGATATAAATGTCATCCATTGAAGAGACACTGCCACGTGTAGCTGATGGGACTGAAGTATCTATGTGAAAGGGCACTGCAACAACTAAACATTTGCACTCTGCAAAGTGCTGGAATTGGGTGAACTCCAGACAGAAGTACTGAAGATACTGTTAATTGTTGGCATTTTGTGGTTAACATATTTATTTATTTTATTTATTTATTTTTTTATTTTTATTTTATTTATTTTAACGTTTGTTGACTGGGCTAGTCTAACTGGATATATGTCCATTTTCAATAGAGAGCCGAGGAGAAAAGCTCCGAGACATTACAAAGAAAAAATATATACAGATAGTCCACAAGAACAGTAGAAATATAAAAAAAATAATTACATAGTCCATCAAAAAAGTGGATATACAAAATAATTACGTCAGTATAAAATTGATTGGCAGCAATAATTATGGCAGAAAAACACATTTTTTTTTTTTTTACTACCATTTAGGAAAGTATACAAGGAAAATTGTTCTTGATTCAGTTTATATAGATAATATATATATATACAATTAAATATGAGTATATAAAGAGAAAAAAAAAAAAAACATCTCACAGGATGAGCTGTTGACTGATGCAGTGACCTACCCTCCCCAGACTGCTACCATTATTAATTTTCACTAGGACAAGTGGTTTGAAAATAGATGGCCGGATGCATGCCTGCACTCAGTAGTTGTGCATGCATTAAAGCACTATATAACTGTCAGATTCTGTATTCAGCACTGCTTTTATAAATTGGCTCATACAAGAAAAAAAAAGAACAACATGAATGCCCTGCACAAGTACAGCTTAAATGAGACTTGAACCTACGAACTAGCACTGTAAGCATATGGTGGATAAACTGTTTTTGATTATATTCAAAATGTGTACCAATTAGTTTCTTGCATATGTTTTGAAGTAAGTAACTTGCCTAATCACTGGAAGAGATAATAGCCCTTTTTTCTTTTTTTTTTTTTTTTGCATTTCATTATGCGATTTAATACAAATTCAGCAGAACATAGCAGTTAAAGACTAATTTAAGAATAACAGACATAGGTTGTAGAATGGTCAACATTTTGGATAATTTCATACATTTAATTTAAGGAAAATGCTGATGAGCCTAGAGATTCTGTTTAAAAGGAACTCTTCTTGGTTTACACACAAATAATGACTAAGTACATGATTACAGTTATCAGTTGAACCAATATGCATTTCTACACCATGTAATGTTATTAGACATAATTTACTGAAAAGCAATTTATTTAATTAACAGGCACTAGTAACTAGCATGGTAAATTCCACAAACCGATTAATGGTAAGAGGCACACAGGCCTTGGAAAAATATCTAAATATTTTACATAGTGTGATATACGTAAACCAGCAAACACTTCATTCCTCTGACATATTTAAATAAATGCCACATTTGAATAATATTTTCATGTTTTACACACATACACACAAATACATAGATAGAAATATATATATATATATATATATATATATATATATATATACACACACACACACACACACACACACACACACACACACACACACACACACACACACACACACACACACACACACACACACAGAACTGTAACTGAAATGCATGACTGCTAGAAGAATCTGTGTTTATTTGTTGTATAGTTTTGCTGTTATTATTATTAGTTTCAGTGACACACAGTCCCCGGACCAATGGCTCCACACTATCCTGCTATTATTATTAGTTTCAGTGACACACAGTCCCCAGACCAATGGCTCCACACTATCCTGTTATTATTGTTAGTTTCAGTGACACACAGTCCCCAGACCAATGGCTCCACACTATCCTGTTATTATTGTTAGTTTCAGTGACACACAGTCCCCAGACCAATGGCTCCACACTATCCTGTTATTATTGTTAGTTTCAGTGACACACAGTCCCCAGACCAATGGCTGCACACTATCCTGTTATTATTGTTAGTTTCAGTGACACACAGTCCCCAGACCAATGGCTCCACACTATCCTGTTATTATTATTAGTTTCAGTGACACACGGTCCCCGGACCAATGGCTCCACACTATCCTGTTATTATTATTAGTTTCAGTGACACACGGTCCCCAGACCAATGGCTCCACACTATCCTGTTATTATTATTAGTTTCAGTGACACACGGTCCCCGGACCAATGGCTCCACACTATCCTGTTATTATTATTAGTTTCAGTGACACACGGTCCCCGGACCAATGGCTCCACACTATCCTGTTATTATTATTAGTTTCAGTGACACATGGTCCCCAGACCAATGGCTCCACACTACTTTCTTCCAGTCAGGCAGTTAATTCTCTAGTGAAGGCAATAGCTGGCTCACATTCTGAGCCAGGTGAGGTACCTATGGTCCATTCATTCCTGTGCCAGGACAGAGTCCATATGGTCCAGACATTGCCTTGGGGTGAGATTCAGATGCTAGGGAGCTTCCAGAGTGGGCATCATGTCACCCTTCCTACCCAACTCCTCTGTCACATGGCTGGTGAAAGTGCTAAGTACTGCTGTGCCCAAGTGCTCCATCTGCATGTTCCTTCATGACCTGACAAAAATTCCTGTACTGTGCAGTACAGATCACAACACTTCCCACTGATGCATACCATAATTCTCCTATTTCATCAGTAGGGGCCAGCAATGCACTGAGTCTTGGCTCTTCCCCACCCAGAATGGACAAGCCAGCATTAGCCAATCATCATAATTTAAAAAGGCCAACTCCATTTTTTTAAACTAAAAAAAAACATGATTGTTTCATGTAGCTACAAAGTCAGAATATTCATTTTCCTGGTGTTTTGCATATTTAACGGAGTTTAACATTTTACAAATTATTTACGAATTCTGTTCTTTATTTTTGTACATTAGCTCTTTTAATTATTAAAATGAAACTTTTGTAAATAAAATGTATCATGCTGATTCATATCTTTGTCTTTAATTAATGCATAGTACAGTTCCTTGCTGTTATCTGTGTCTGTTGATTGCATATGGGAGTCTGACGTGTGTGTGTGTGTGTGTGTGTGTGTGTGTGTGTGTGTGTGTGTGTGTGTGTGTGTGTGTGTGTCTGCGTTAAGTGCTGGAGCCTTGTCAGTCCCCTTTTGTTGGATAGATGTTTATTTTCCTTTAGGAGAGGCAAAACTTTGAATTCTCATTTTGCCCATTATAAAAGGACCCTTCAAAAACATTCTTATTCTAACCAACTTACTATTATGGGGGATAAGTTGGTGGGCTCTCACCCCTGTGGACATTGCAGTTTTTGTAGATACGTGTTTAAAACTACAGCTTTTAGCAGTAAGAATACTGGTCAATTATTTGATATTCATTTTTTTAGCAATTGTAGTTCTGACTGGGTAGTGTATTTGGTTATATGTCAATGTTCTGCTTTTTATGTGGGGCAAACTTCCAGACAACTGAAAAGTCGTATTTCTGAACATCTTAGTGAAATTAGAAATAAAAAGTTAACTAATGCACTATACAGACATTGTCAGTCACATAAAACAGATAGTTTTATGTTTGTTATTATAGATAGGGTCAAGGGCAACAGACTATCTAAACAAGGTTGGCATTCCATACTTACTAATAAGTAAAGGACATGGATCATTAAACTGGGAGCTTTATTTCATCCGGGGCTCATTAAACTTGAAGCTTTATTTCATCCGGGGCTCATTAAATTGGGAGCTTTATTTCATCCGGGGCTCAATGACAAGTTATGAAGTAAATCTACTTACAAACAACCTAGTATAATATTTAGTTTATTTATTATACTGATATTTATAATTGGCTTGTATATGATTTACATATACAGCCATATTTATAGTTTCTGTATCGTGTTTGATTTTGCATTTGGATTTTGTAATGAAACAATTAGGGAAGTGATGTCATAATTACTGTTCTTGATACTATAATAAGCAGCTTTGAAATTGGAAAGTTACACTGAAGAAGACTTTTTGCCGAAACTACTCTGTATGTGGAATTGGAAGATGAAATAAATATATTTTTTCTATGGAGTCCACAGGTGCTGGCTGTATTTATGTTTTATATCACACCTGGCCATTATACAGTTGATATGACCCCCTATATTTTCTGGATGCTACCTGTCCCAGTTTATACAGAACAGAACTGATTTTGGCAGTAGTGTCCTGCGAGAAAAAAAAAAGACAAGTGCCCTGGTATTTTAGAAACAAAATAATTAATTTTCCTCAATATTACAGAAAAGTAAAATATTATAACTCAGTCACTTTTAATTTATAGCAACAAAACTACTAATGGCCTACAGCAGAGTTGCTTCATTATGCTTATGTTATAAACATGGCTAATCTATTTTAATTGATAAGGATGCTTATCCTACAAATTATAACATTTTAGTAAGAACTAACTCTTTTTGGACATCAGAAAAGGTGTCAATAATGTTTGTGCGTGTGTGTGTGTGTGTGTGTGTGTGTGTGTGTGTGTGTATGTGTGTGTATTTAAATCTACCTTAATATCTTTAGTTAATTAGTCTTCAGATATATCACTAACACTGAGTTAACTATGTCTCATGAGTAAAAGCCTCTTATTTCAGAAGATAAAACTGCAGCAAATCCACCTGGTTCCACTTTTTGGTTTGACAGTAACAACAGCAATTATGCTTCTGTCAGTTTGGGGTAATAGTAGAAATGTTATTCCTTTACTCTCATGCTGTATTAGCAGTACTGTTATTCTGTCTCTCAGATGACAAACGTTCATAGTATATTTATCAAATCCATATTTTTGGTTGTGACAGTATTGCCACTACAGTATCAGTCTACCCAAAATGGTAGTAACAGAAGAAAGATCAAGGAATGGTCAATTTTAACATTAATTTTATATGAGAAAATGACTGCATATTTATGTCACCTAGTCTGCAATTGTCATTTTTAATTCTTTTTTTTCTATATCTGTCAATGACATTGGACAAAAATATTCCACTTCAGTAATCGCTGGCTCTCAAGCTAATCTGTGTCAGTGTTTCAGATGAACTTGTATGATTAATACCTTCTCAAAAGATGCAATTATGTGACATTTTAAGAAGGGCATTACATAGTGAATTAAATTAATCTTTATCGCTCTACTGTTCAGCTATTGTGAATGTACTGTTTAAACAGAAAGTGCTATTAAGACAGTAACATATAGTTTTATGATTAGCAGTGTGAGTTATGTAATATGCAGCCGCTGAATGCCGAATTATGGAATACATTTCACTTAATGAGTGGTTCAGTGAATGTTAGTTTCAGAACAATCATTTTGCTGAGAAGGACTTTACCTGATTCATTCAGTGAATTTAATTACATTGCATTTTGCAATGTATCATTCAGACAACTTTTTCTTAAATACTAAAATCAAGATAAATGTTGAAACATCATGTAAATATTTGCACATGTATCTTATCATAAATAAAACAAAGATACAGCCAGAAGTATACAGATATAACTGTTATAAATATAGTTAAAATTCATTTAAAGATGAGACCAGGGTGATTCTAAGAAGAATTATTTCTAAAAGGAAAATTATATTTCTAAATAAGAAGGTTTTATGTTGTGATTTAAAGACTTCATCTGATACACTGTCTTAATGCAAAACACTGAAAATTCCATTATCTCAGCACAGTGAATTCAAATGGATCCTTGCTGGATTAATCTAGTCTAATTCTTTTTAAAAAAATAAATGTATTGCTTTGCAAAACTCAGTGAATACAGTAGAAAATCAAAATAGTGATAAAAGAAATGCAAACTAGATAAACTGCTATCTGCATAGAAGATTCACAACATAACATGAAAACGAATACCAAAACATCTTACCTAACAGTGGATATAACATACTACCATAGAAGAATTAAACAAATACAGCTTCAACACTAGTTATTTTATTTGTTAACTGTGTAAAGTAGCTAAGCATACATGCCACTTTTTTCAGAGACAAACTGGGCATTAAATAATCAAACCCATAACTATGAGATGAAGCTCATTAGCAGTTCATAACCTTAATTCTTCACACAAAATTACTAGACTTAGAGAAAATGTAGCATATGAGTAGTAAAACTCACCATATGTTAATAAAGAGTACTGACAGTATAGATTTTATATCCCGGAGCACAGACATCACATATTAAGTTCCATCTCCAAGATTGCATAATCACTATATATATATATATATATATATATATATATAAATATATATATATATATATATATATGGGTCACCTTCAGATGCCCGACAACGCGTTTCGCCGACACGGAATCCGACGGGACGAAAACACCGACAACGCAGATGACCGACAAGGTGAGAACCCGGCCGGACTCGGTAAGTGTGCGATCGGTGAGGATTTAGTGTTAGGAGCGGACAGTTAAGTGTGCGATAGTGAGGGACTGTGGGTTTAGGGGTGGGTTAAGTGAGTTAGGGGTTAGGGTGCAGGTAGGGTGTGTGCGATAGTGAGGGACTGTGGGTTTAGGGGTGGGTTAAGTGAGTTAGGGTTAGGGTGCAGGTAGGGTGAGTGTGCGGTAGTGTCGGACCTTGGGGTTAGGGGTGGGTAAGTGAGTCAGGGTTAGGGGTGCAGGTAGAGTGAGTGTGCGGTAGTGTCGGATCTTGGGGTTAGGGGTGGGTAAGTGAGTTAGGGTTAGGGTGCAGGTAGGGTAAGTGCGGTAGTGTCGGACCTTAGGGTTAGGGTTTGGGTTAGGGATAGTGGATATGTTATGTAGTGTACTGTGTTGTTTACGTAGTGTGTTGTAATGGTTTTCGGTGTTTTGCGTTGTCGGTATTTTTGTTGTCGGTCTTTTGGTGTCGGTGATTAGTGTGTCGTGACGATTGGATATAAAGGTGATCCATATATATATATATATATATATATATATATATATATGGATTCACTTCATAACACTGAAACTTCATAATACTGAAAATGACAAAACTTCATAATACTGAAGACCAAAATACTGAAAGCTCAAAATGCTGAATACTCAAAATACTGAAACTCAAAATACTGAAAACACATATTATGCGTAAACTCAGCTTAAACAACATAAATCATAACAATTTCTACCAAATATAGGAACTGAGCCTGCACCCCCACCCCTGCTAATTATATATATCTACTCCAAGATTGCACTTAACTACACTATGTACAATCTTGGAGTTGATATATTTAATTAGCAGGGGGTGTGGGGGGTGCAGGGAGGCTTGCTCCCCTGCTTACAGCCTTTAGTTTTTTTTTGAATTACATAGACGAATGCTTAAATGTTCGAATCTCTAAAGGTCGACCTTTAGAGATCGAACAATTAAGTGTTCGAATATGTAATAAAACAAAATTAAAAAAAAAATGTAAAATGAAAGGGTTTTAGCAGGGGGGCAAGCCCCCTGTACCACCACACCCATGCTACTTAAATATACCAACTCCAAGATCGCATTTCAGTGTACTGAAGTGCGGAAATGGAAAATTTCCCATTCCCTACACTGTAGCATGATCTTGGAGTTGGTATATTTAAGTAGCAGGGGGTGTGGGGGGTGCAGGGAGGCTTGCTCCCCTGCTTACACCCTTTAGTTTTTTTTGAATTTTTAAAATATTCGAACATTTAAATGTTTGCTCTCTAAAGGTTGACCTTTAGAGATTCGAACATTTAAGCGTTCGTCTATGAAAAGAGACATAGAGGAGCTCTCTGATCATGTAGCCCAGGCTGGTATGACCCTGACCTTGAGCAGCATCTTACCCTCACCTAGAATGATGCCACAGTACAAAGACAAAATGATCGATTTTAACAATTGGCTAAAATTTTGGTGTCATTCAAAGGGGATCCAGTGTCTGTCAGCCTGGGATGACATGCTCGACAAGCCACGTTGTTTCGCTAGGGACGGCTTGCACCTGTCACCACTGGGCTTTCGGATATTGGCAAAGGCTCTTTCCACCCCATAGTGCCTTTTTAGGCAAGGCTCAAAAGTCAAACCCACCCCCATAGACAGCACAAGGAACAAGAAACTAAGGGTAATGCTGCTAAATGCCAGAAGTCTTAACCTCAAGATGCATGCACTCGAAGCTCTCCTCAGTATGGAGAACATCGATATCTGTGCAGTGACAGAAACCTGGTTCAAGGCTCCAGAGAGCACCCCAGCACTACCAGGCTATACCTCATATCATGCTTTTCGGCCCCAAAACCCGGACCGAACCACAAAGGAGGGAGTTTCCATATTTATCAAGGATATCCACACCTCCAGGTTAGTGGCATTGCACGGGCATCGGAGACCATCCATGTGCAACTAACAGTGGGCAAGACTGCTTTTCAGTTTATAGCATCCTACAGACCACCCTCTCAAAGTCAGGAATCCCACTCGGCTTTCCTGAAAACATTGGAGAACATGAAGATCTCTCCCAATACCATTATATTGGGAGACTTCAACTACCCAAACATTGACTGGGAGCACTACTCAAGCCCCAGCACCTTAGCCCAAAGGTTCCTGGAAATTATAAACTCAAATGCTATGGAACAACTAGTCACCACTCTCACAAGAGGGGCAACATACTAGACCTGATCATTACCAACATGGGGACTCTATGCTCCACACCAGAAGTATATCCCTCTTTGGTAAGATCAGACCATAAATTAATTTCACTGGATGTCCACATCCCGACCCCACCCCCAGCCCAGAAAACCACAGTGAAAAACTTCTCAAAAGCGAACTTCTCACTTCTAAAAACTGAAGTGGAATCCTTCAAGGCCCCAGGGCCAGTGGAAACTACGGCCCAAACTGCAGAATCCTATATAAATGCATTCTACGACATCTCCAGGAATGCATGGATCATCTTATCCCAAACAAAACCAAGACCCAATCATCCAAAGGCAGGCATCCAGTCTGGTGGACCCCTGCCATAAATAAACTGTACAACAGAAGGAGGAAGCTACTACATGAGCAAAATCCCTAATAGGGAAGGCATCTCTGATCAGTACTAGCAAAAAATTACGATCCCTCATAAAATCCTCTAAGGCCAGCTTCGAGACAAAAATTGCACAGGACACCAAAGACAATCATAAGGCTTTTTTCAGTTATGTTAGAAACCTGGGATGCAACTCCCAGACTTGTTCTAAGTTGATTCTAAATGACAAAAAATACACTGAACCCACAGACATCACCAATATCCTGGCAGACAGGTTCAGTTCAAACTTCTCCACCCCCCCCCCCAAAAGAGCAAGTATCTATCCCGGCAGAGGGCTGCCTTCCAAACATCTCTGATGCTCAGGTGAAGGCTGCCCTCTCCAAAGCAAAAAACACTGCTTCCATGGGACCAGATGGCATCCCAGGTTGCGTCCTACATGAACTCCAAGAGGAACTAATCCCTCAAATAAAACAGCTATACAATCTCAGCCTCACTACAGGATATGTGCCCACAGAATGGCGTACAGCAACAGTGGTTCCACTCCACAAAGGTGGAGCCTCTACGGACCCTGGAAACTATTGCCTCATAAGTCTGACTAGCTTAGTCTGCAAGGCTATGGAGAGGATCATTATGGAGCTCATAAACAAAGACATTGGGGACCTACAGACACTAGATCCTACCCAGTTCGGCTTTGTCAAGGGCAGATCCTGCCTTTTGAACCTGGTTGACTTCTCCGAAACAGTCACCAAAGCCATAGATGAAGGGAAGGTAGTCCACACAGCCTATCTGGACCTTGCAAAGGCATTTGACACAATACCCCACTCGGGCATCATAGATAAGCTATCCAGCTTAAATATAAACCCCTATGTCACAAAATGGGTATAAACTGGCTCAAAGACAGAACCCACAGAGTGAGAGTTGCTGGAGCCATGTCAGACTCAAAACCGGTCACAAGTGGCATCCACAGGGTTCTGTCCTGGGACCACTCTTGTTTGGTATATACTTTTCGAGGGTACAGGCAAGCGTGGAGGACTATGGCTCACCAAGTTCACAGGCGACTGCAAACTGGGTGCCATAATCAACTCTCCAGCTGACACAAACATCCTTCAAAAAGGTCTCACAGAGACAGATAACTGGTGCCAGCACCATGGTTTAAAGCTAAATGTCAAAAATGTATAGTCATACCTTTGACAAAAACAATGTGCCCACAAATTACCACATAGGCGGAAACCCATTAAGTACTGAGAAAGTTATTAGGACCTGGGGACCCAAGTTGATAGCAATCTCTCCTTTGAAAACCACATTGCCAAAGTGGTTAGAAAGACCTTCTACATAGCCCACCTCATCACGAAGGGTTTCACATCTAAATCAAGAGAGTGTAATCGTGCCCTTTATTCATCTCTCATCAGGCCCATCATAGAATACAATGCCCCTTTTGGGATGTACCTTACCCGACACCTGCAGCAATTAGAAAGACCCCAAAAGTATCTCACCAAGAGGATCAAGGGTCTCAAACAGATGCCATATGCTGCTCAGTTAAAAAAACTCCAGCCCTACTCAGTTGCATACCGCCTACTTCAAGGCAATCTATGCCTGACATACAAAGCTATGTCAAATCCAAAATTAATGGACATGCTCCACCTCAGTAAATCTAAATCCCTTAGAGCCACACGCTCGAGGGACTTGAACCTCAACACAGAAATAAATAGAACTTGCTGGAGGGACAGGTTCATAACGCAGAGGCTCCTTCGCTCTGGAAAACACATATTATAGAAATTAAGTTTAAACAATTATAATTATATCATTTTCTAACAATATATAGGGGTAAGCTCCTGTATTCTTTCATTATGCTTCTCACACTCCCTCAAGTTAATTATAGAGACTACTCCAAGATTGCACTTAACTACACCTATGCAATCTTGGAGTTGATATATTTAATTAGCAGGGGTGTGAGGGCGCAGCCCTCATTATTGGGGATGCAGGGGCTTGCCCCTCATATTTGGTAGAAATTGTTATGATTTATGTTCTTTGCTGAGTTTATGCATAATATGTGTTTTCTTTTCAGTATTTTGAGTTTCCAAAGTATTTTGAGTATCTGTATTTTGGAGCTTTCTCAGTATTTTCAGTCAGCACAGTGTTTTGAAAGTTTCAGTATTTTGATATTTCAATGTTATGAAGTGGAATCCATATATATATATATATATATATATATATATATATATATATATATATATATATATATATATATATATATATATATATATATATATATATATATATATATATATATATATATATATGTATATATATATATATATATATATACATATATATATATATATATATATATATACATATATATATATATATATATATATATATAGGATCTATATTACATAGCGAATGCTTAAATGTTCGAATCTCTAAAGGTGGGCCTTTGAGATCGAACAGTAAGTTCGAATATGTAATAAAACAAAATTAAAAAAATGTAAAATGAAGGGTTTTTAGGGGCAAGCCCTGTACTACACCATGCTGCTTAATATACCAACTCCAAGATCGCATTTCAGTGTACTGAAGTGCGGAAATGGGAAATTTCCCATTCCCTACACTGTAGCATGATCTTGGAGTTGGTATATTTAAGTAGCAGGGTGGGGGCAGGAGGCTTGCTCCCTGCTTACACCTTTTAGTTTTGAATTTTTAAAATATTCGAACATTTAAATGTTTGCTCTCTAAAGGTTGACCTTTAGAGATTCGAACATTTAAGCATTCGTCTATGAAAAGAGACATAGAGGAGCTCTCTGATCATGTAGCCCAGGCTGGTATGACCCTGACCTTGAGCAACATCTTAACCTCACCTAGAATGATGCCACAGTACAAAGACAAAATGATCGATTTTAACAATTGGCTAAAATTTTGGTGACATTCAAAGGGGATCCAGTGTCTGTCAGCCTGGGATGACATGCTCGACAAGCCACGTTGCTTCGCTAGGGATGGCTTGCACCTGTCACCACTGGGCTTTCGGATATTGGCAAAGGCTCTTTCCACCCCCATAGTGCCTTTTTTAGGCAAGGCTCAAAAGTCAAACCCACCCCCATAGACAGCACAAGGAACAAGAAACTAAGGGTAATGCTGCTAAATGCCAGAAGTCTTAACCTCAAAATGCACGCACTCAAGCTCTCCTCAGTATGGAGAACATCGATATCTGTGCAGTGACAGAAACCTGGTTCAAGGCTCCAGAGAGCACCCCAGCACTACCAGGCTATACCTCATATCATGCTTTTCGTCCCCAAAACCCGGACCGAACCACAAAAGGAGGGGGAGTTTCCATATTTATCAAGGATATCCACACCTCCAGGTTAGTGGCACTGCACGAAGTATCGGAGACCATCCATGTGCAACTAACAGTGGGCAAGACTGCTTTTCAGTTTATAGCATCCTACAAACCACCCTCTCAAAGTCAGGAATCCCACTCGGCTTTCCTGAAAACATTGGAGAACATGAAGATCTCTCCCAATACCATTATATTGGGTGACTTCAACTACCCAAACATTGACTGGGAGCACTACTCAAGCCCCAGCACCTTAGCCCAAAGGTTCCTGGAAATTATAAACTCAAATGCTATGGAACAACTAGTCACCACTCCCACAAGAGGGGACAACATACTAGACCTGATCATTACCAACATGGGGACTCTATGCTCCACACCAGAAGTATATCCCTCTTTGGTAAGATCAGACCATAAATTAATTTCACTGGATGTCCACATCCCGACCCCACCCCCAGCCCAGAAAACCACAGTGAAAAACTTCTCAAAGCGAACTTCTCACTTCTCAAAACTGAAGTGGAATCCTTCAAGGCCCCAGGGCCAGTGGAAACTATGGCCCAAACTGCAGAATCCTATATAAATGCATTCTACGGACATCTCCAGGAATGCATGGATCATGCTATCCCAAACAAAACCAAGACCCAATCATCCAAAGGCAGGCATCCAGTCTGGTGGACCCCTGCCATAAATAAACTGTACAACAGAAGGAGGAAGCTACTACATGACAGAGCAAAATCCCTAATAGGAAGGCATCTCTGATCAGTACTAGCAAAAAATTACGATCCCTCATAAAATCCTCCAAGGCCAGCTTCGAGACAAAAATTGCACAGGACACCAAAGACAATCATAAGGCTTTTTTCAGTTATGTTAGAAACCTGGGATGCAACTCCCAGACTTGTTCTGAGTTGATTCTAAATGACAAAAAATACACTGAACCCACAGACATCACCAATATCCTGGCAGACAGGTTCAGTGCAAACATCTCCACCCCCCCCCCCCCGAAAGAGCAAGTATCTATCCCGGCAGAGGGCTGCCTTCCAAACATCTCTGATGCTCAGGTGAAGGCTGCCCTCTCCAAAGCAAAAAACACTGCTTCCATGGGACCAGATGGTGTCCCAGGTTGCATCCTACATGAACTCCAAGAGGAACTAATCCCTCAAATAAAACAGCTATACAATCTCAGCCTCACTACAGGATATGTGCCCACAGAATGGCGTACAGCAACAGTGGTCCCACTCCACATAGGTGGAGCCTCTACGGACCCTGGAAACTATTGCCCCATAAGCCTGACTAGCTTAGTCTGCAAGGCTATGGAGAGGATCATTATGGAGCTCATAAACAAAGACATTGGGGACCTACAGACACTAGATCCTACCCAGTTCGGCTTTGTCAAGGGCAGATCCTGCCTTTTGAACCTGGTTGACTTCTCCGAAACAGTCACCAAAGCCATAGATGAAGGGAAGGTAGTCCACACAGCCTATCTGGACCTTGCAAAGGCATTTGACACAATAACCCACTCAGGCATCATAGATAAGCTATCCAGATTAAATATAAACCCCTATGTCACAAAATGGGTCGCAAACTGGCTCAAAGACAGAACCCACAGAGTGAGAGTTGCTGGAGCCATGTCAGACTCAAAACTGGTCACAAGTGGCATCCCACAGGGTTCTGTCCTGGGACCACTCTTGTTCGGTATATACTTTTCCGAGGTACAGGCAAACGTGGGAGGACTATGGCTCACCAAGTTCGCAGACGACTGCAAACTGGGTGCCATAGTCAACTCTCCAGCTGACACAAACATCCTTCAAAAGGTCTCGCAAAGACAGATAACTGGTGCCAGCACCATGGTTTAAAGCTAAATGCCAAAAAATGTATAGTCATACCCTTTGGCAAAACAATGTGCCCACAAATTACCACATAGGCGGAAACCCATTAAGTACTGAGAAAGTTATTAGGGACCTGGGGACCCAAGTTGATAGCAATCTCTCCTTTGAAAACCACATTGCCAAAGTGGTTAGAAAGACCTTCTACATAGCCCACCTCATCACAAAGGGTTTCACATCTAGATCAAGAGAGGTAATCGTGACCCTTTATTCATCTCTCATCAGGCCCATCATAGAATACAATGCCCCTTTTGGGATGTACCTTACCCGACACCTGCAGCAATTAGAAAGACCCCAAAAGTATCTCACCAAGAGGATCAAGGGTCTCAAACAGATGCCATATGCTGCTCAGTTAAAAAAACTCCAGCCCTACTCAGTTGCATACCGCCTACTTCAAGGCAATCTATGCCTGACATACAAAGCTATGTCAAATCCAAAATTAATGGACATGCTCCACCTCAGTAAATCTAAATCCCTTAGAGCCACACGCTCGAGGGACTTGAACCTCAGCACAGAAATAAATAGAACTTGCTGGAGGGACAGGTTCATAACCCAGAGGCTCCCTCGCCTGGAATAGAATTCCAGTTCATGTGAGGCAGAGCACCTCACTGAATCTCTTCAAGAAGAATCTCAAAGGTGGATGGGGATCGAGGTTTGTCCCAGGATTACTCCTGTGTCACTATTAGACAGAGGCACAGTAAACTAAACCTTAAAAAGGGCACAGTATACTCAAATCAAGGGGTGGCATAAGCCATACAGAATCGGGCTAGGCTTATAATTGCCCCAGGGCAGATAGCCTAGTATGAACCTATGAACCTATAATATAATCTCATATATATATATATATATATATATATATATATATATATATATATATATATGTGTGTGTGTGTGTGTGTGTGTGTGTCGGTGTGTGTGTGTGTGTGTCGGTGGTATATGTTGATATATATATATATATATATATATATATATATATATATATATATATATATATATACACACACACACACACACACACACAGAATACAGAATATATATATATATATATATATATATATATGTATATCTATATATATATATATATATATATATATATATATATATATATATATCTACAGAGAGAGAGGTGTTTGCTGTACAACATACATGTCAAGCAGAGCACCTCGCTGACCCTCTTCAAGATAAATCGTGATGAGTGGATGGGAAACAGAAAATTCACCCTGGGGATAACTCCAGTGGCTCTAATTGACAGAGGCACTGGGAACTAAGGTTGGGTGGCACTATGCCAGGGTAATTCTATGGCTAGACTTGTAAAGGCCCCAGGGCCATTAGCCTAGTACACACCTATGAACCTATGAAAGTGTGAGATTATCAACTGTTTTGCTCATTTGTTCAATACTAAATTTACTAATACTGACTGCTTAAATGTTTGACTATACTAAAGGTGAACATTTGGCAATGGAAATATTATGTTTGGTTCAGCAGGTGGTTGTGGTTGCTGTACTGTTTACTGGTGTGCATAGGATAGCTATAGTGTATTATTGCTGGTGCAATTTCCTTTAATTCACTGGCAGTTACTGCAGTCTACAGGGTGGCATCTCCCTTCTTCAAGTTGGCATGATCATGGAGTTGATATATTTAAGTATGTGTGGGGCATGTGGAAGAAGGGGTCTGCTCCTCTGAGAAAATAATTTGTCTTGTTTTCTGTAATTTTGTGATTTCCTTTTTATTCAGTATTTTTAAATTCAGCATTTGGTGTATCAATGTTTTTTCACATATTTTGTGGTTCATTGATTTTTGCGTTTTACATTTGCTTACATAAACATATATATATATATATATATATATATATATAGAGTCAAAGGGTTTGGTGGGGAGGGAGATAAGAGAGGAAGGGAGGAGCTAAGGGAATGGTCTGAAAGAAGGGGAACCAGGGGTATGGCAGAAATGGGATGAAATAAGTCTAGGTAGGGTATACAATTACATTTCAATTTTGGGAAAGGTAGAATGGAAGAGGATTTGAACTGTTCATGACTTGTAGTAACTCTTAAGAAGGAGGAAGTGAGTTCCATTTTTTTGCTAGTGTAAAAGAAAAAGGGGTGTGAAGAATTCGCTTGGGTCTGTGCACACACAGATATGAGATTTTGGTGGCTAGATCGCAAAGGGGCCTTGGGAGGGATAATACTCACAGGTTGGATAATTGGACAATACAGGGCAAGCAGTAGGGTTAAAATTAGTTTATTGTGCAGTAGTAAGTTGGAATCGAGAGTTGATTAGGGAGTTCTAGCCATTGGAGCCTCACGAGGCAGATGCAATGGTGAGGAGAGTGGGGAGTTAGTAGGGCGTTTAGCAGTTTATAGTAGCAGCTTTCTAGTTTTGAGGAGGTAGAAGTGGTGGTTAAGATAGAATAGGGGCACCATACAGTAGAGAGGGAAGGAAGGTCATTAGGCGAGAGTTTGGTTTTGTAGATGGAGTAAGAAGGTTAGCATTCTATATGAGACTTTGAAGTTTTCTGATGAGTTTATGTTTATTTCAGATATGATTATTAAATTCAGGTGTTCATCAATGAGTACTCCGAGTGGTTTAGCACAACTAATTGGAGGAGTTGAGGAGTGGGAGAGGCTGGAGATTTGTCTAGAAGACTTGTCTAAGTGGGAGCTTTTTGAGGAGAAGATGATTTGCTATTGTTGGCATTAAAGAAAGGAAAGATGATTTTGAAGCATCCAATTTTCTGTTGTTAGCAAGGCCAATTGAGTTTGGCTTGGAGGGCAGAAGGCTAGGGGCAGAGCAGATAACTTGAGTGGAGTCGTCACCGCATATTGTTACTGGATCAACGAGGGATTGAAGAGTGAGATCATTGATAAAATGTTAAAGTAGAGGCCATAGACCCCAAGGGACACCCCAGGTAGTGGGGAGTGATGGGAATCCCCGTATTCAGTATTCCATTTCACAACAGGATCTAGATAGCTTGAAACAAGAAAGAGAAGAAAGAGAGTTGTGGGAGAGATTGAAAGGGTTGAGGAGAGGTGGTTGAGAAGGAGAGAGAAGGATATGGTGTCAAGGCCTTAGAAAGGTCCAAGAAAGAATAGTGGAGGCAGCTATTTCCAGAGTCCACAGGCTTGGTGTGACAATTTCTAGGAGGAATGAAGAGCAGTTATGGTACTGTATTGGTGGAACCATGTTGAGTGAGAGTAGGAGATGATTGTTGAGGAGGTAGGGCATTGAGTTGTTGGGTGGATACATTTTTGAAATTGGGAGAAAATAGCTATCGGTCGGGAAGTTAGAGATAGTATTATTTTTACCTCCCTTTATGGAGTAACAGAATGTGGGCAAGCCACATAAAGTTTGGGGATATAGATTCTTGGATGGATCTGTTTGCCGAGAATAGAGATAGGTATGGCAATGCCGAATACTCTGACGAAGAGTGATGGGATGTTGTCAGGGTTTGAGCAGGCAGGGTGTTTTTAAGAAAGAGTTGTTTGATCCTGGTGGTATTGAACCACGGGTTGTGAAAAGGGAGGGGAGGAGGGTTAAGGAGTTGGAAGGAGGATGTATGAAGAGCTTGGGTTAGGGGGAAGGAGGAAGTGGTGAAGAAGTTTATGATCAGTTGAACTATGGAACCAGTGAAAAAAGGAGTTAAAGAGAGTTGCGATTTCCAGTGTCTGTCTTATTGTGTCCTGGACAGGGATTAGTTTTGTACCTGGATGTAAGGTGAATTAGATAGAGTTCAGAATTTTGGGATTGTTAGTGAGGTAGACTGTAGAAAAGGTAAATTATCATTCATAATAATTTTAGCATGCATGATTCACGGGGTTAGCAAATTGCAGTAAGGCTGGGTTTTTATATATATATATATAGTTTCAAGTGGTCAATAAAAGCTGGGAGATGATCACTTAATGAGTCTGGTAAGGTACCAGAGTTGGAGATATAGTCAGGGTGGTTGACTAGAATCCAGTCCAAGATGGACCCAGAAGGTTTAGTTTTGTTAGGTCTGGTTGTTTATTAGTTGAGTGAAGTTATAAAGATAGATAGATTGAGATGGAGTATTATTATTAATTATATTCCAATCAATATTTACATCACCTAGAATGATAGTCTCTTGTTTAATGTTGTTGAAGCCCAACAGAGAATATTTTCAAGGGTGGAGATGTTGTTCCAGGAGGGATATAGATGGTTATTATACAGATACTTTTGAAGTTGTTTAATTTGAGGGTTCCTATGACTAGTTCTGCATTATTAAAGTTAGGGCTGAGATTTAGGCTACACCACCTCCTTTTTGTTTTGGCGATCGGACCTGAGAGCATGGTAGCCAGGTGGTAGAATTTCAGAGTTAGTAGTTTGGGGTTTAGCCAGGTTTCTGTTACTCCAACTATGTCTGGTTCAGTAACATTTAACCAGGCATGGAAGTTTGTTATTTTGTTATTATGCTCTGGGTATTGATGGTAATAACTTTAAGGCATTTGAGATTGTGTCTATCTGTGGAGGAAGTGGGAGAGAGTATTAGTTGGTGTAGGCCCAGGGTTTGATGGACATCTCCTGCACGGGCAAGAGACATGATAAAGGATACAGAAGTTGAGACTTAGAATGAGGAGTAAAGTAAGAGGGATATGTAATTTAAATTTGAAAGAGGGATATTTTATGTAAACTGTATGGATTTTAGCTTAAAGTAATGAAATGTATTTGGTTGAAGGAGGAGGGGGATATAAAAAGAAAATGGAGGGTTGGATGTTGTGGATAGCAAAGTGGAGGGAGAGTGGAGGAAAGAGGCGGGTGGAATAGGAATAGGAAGATGCATTATACAAAGTGAAAAGAAGGAAAAGCCATGTAAATGAGGTGAGAGGTGTGTAGAAAGAGGCAAGAAAGGGTAGGATAGATATTAGAAGAGTGGGTTGGGTTTTTGAGAAGTTTAGAGATGTAGGGAGGGATGGTGGAGAGAGAGCAGCTAGGAAAGGAGAGGGAGAGGTGGTTTAAAGAGAATCCTCTAGGCGGGGAGGAGCAAAGAGATGGGATAGGCAGAGTGCAAAGGGGAGGAGACAGGAAGGGACTATAAATGTAGATGCACCGGGGGTGGGTGGGATTTGGGGGTAGGGTAGGGAGAGGAGTGAGACCAGGGGGCTAACGAGCGTGGTAGAAACCACCAGATGAGATAAGAAAGGAGACAATCAAAAAAGGCAGATATGTAAAGTAAAATAGGTATTTAACTGGCTAGAAGAGAGAAGAATAGAAACCAGAGTGAACCAGATAGATGAGTAGTGTAAGGTAAAAGTAAGACAGAAAAAAGCATACAGTGGGGGCAGAAAAGAAAGGGTAGAGAGAAGAAGAAATGGTAAGTTACAGATTAAAGATATATATATATGTGTGTGTGTGTGTGTGTGTGTGTGTGTGTGTGTGTCTGGGTGTATGTGCTCTCATGCTGGAATGTGGATGTGTTTTTGTGTGTGCTTAATTTACCTGGTTATTATTTTACCTTTGCCCATTTTTGATACATTTAGGCCACTGTTTCTGAGATATTGAATCCTAAAAGGCCAAACAATATTTATTATAATATTGCATAATGGGGGGCTAAAATGAGTGCTATAAAAGCCTTATTATGCACAGAGGTGTTTGTGTTGTTTAAAACAGCATACGTCCCATGATGAATCTAGAGGTCTGAGTGGTTAAGGCCTTCCTCATTAGGATGGATATTATTTTGGACCATAGCACTGAAATAAACAAAATTCTGATGGATATGATTCAAGTCTGTTGCATCATTTTTACAAAGTTTCCATCCAAGATGGACATGCCCCACCTCAGTAAATCTAAATCCCTTAGAGCCACACGCTCGAGGGACTTGAACCTCAGCACAGAAATAAATAGAACTTGCTGGAGGGACGATGCAAGCAAAAAAGCAAAGCTGTGCTCATGTTAGGAAAGTCCAGATTTTTGCAGAATATGCAGATTTTTGCCTCATACTTTTTGGTCTGTTCCTCATATAATTTGTGGTTTTCTGGCAAATCATTGAGGCCTGAAGTAGCTAAATAACACTAAATAATGACATACATTTCAGTTTTAGACTTCATATTTATTTATTTATTTAACATTTGTTGA
Organism: Protopterus annectens; assembly: GCF_019279795.1. Taxonomy (NCBI): domain Eukaryota; kingdom Metazoa; phylum Chordata; order Ceratodontiformes; family Protopteridae; genus Protopterus; species Protopterus annectens. The sequence goes on from NC_056739.1 coordinate 1,382,949,610, forward strand.
TCGGGAAAGTCCGACTAGGTTCCACAGATCCTGTTTTTAGCGGAGGACAGGGGAGAAATGCTCCAGAAGCATGTCTTTAGAATGTGGGAGGAAACCGGAGTACCAGGAGGACATGCAAACGCTGCACAGAAGGCACCCAGCCAAGAATCGAACCGGAGAACATCTTGCTGAGAGGTGACAGCATTAACTGCTGCACCACTGCGCTGCTCATATCTATCAGCAGATACTAATAATTCAAAACCTGTTATTCTAGCAATTTTCTAAGTTAATAGGAGCAATATTTAAAATCTGTCCATATTATTTGCCCCCCCCCCCACTATTTCTGTCTCTGTCTTTGTCCAGATTTCTTCTGCTGAATTGGTTTAGGGAGAAACTCTGCTTCACATGAATGGGAGCCAGTTCCATAGACAGGGTAGTCTCTGGTATACATATCGGTCTCTCCAGCAAGTCCTATTTATATCACAGGCAAGGTTTAAAACTTTAGAATGGGTAATTTTGGTGCTGTTTATTTTGTGGATATGCAGGAGGTCCATCAGGGTGGGGTCTGAAATGCCCTGCATGCCAGGCATAGATCTCCCATCAAAAGCCTGTAGGAGACAGAATACAGGGATAGGGCCTTGAGGCGGTCTGCATAGGACATTTGACTTATGGCATGTATTTTTTAGCGAGAAACCTCTGTGGACATTTCAGTTGTTGGATATGCCTTGTTAGGTATATACCTATGGGGGCATTGTACTCAATGACAGGTCTGATGAATACAGAATACAGTGGAACAATGACTTCCTTGGACTTAGATACCATACCTTTGGATTTCCTCACTACTGTAGACCCATGATGGTCAAAGTCTAGATTACTATCAATGTGTGTCCCTAAGTTCCTGACTACTGGGTCAACTCTAAGGGGTGTGTTGCCAATATGATAGTTACCAGGTGTGGATAAATTCCCAAAGGATACTATTATGCATTTCTTGGCATTTAGTTTTAGTCCATGGCTCTGACACCAGTTGTTTGTCTGTGTCAGCCTCTCCTATAGAACATTTGTGTCAGTGTGAGATTCAATGACAGCTCCTAATTTGCAATCATCTGCAAATTTAGTCAGCCAGAGACCACTGACATTGGCCTTGACTTCTGAGAAGTAAATGTCAAAAAGAAGCAGTTCAAGGACTGATCCCTGAAGGACTCCACTTGTGACTGTCCTCTTTGTAGAGGTGGAGTCCCCAGTTCTGACTTCATGGGTCCTGTATGTGAGTACCTCTAGGCTATCACTCAAGTGACAGGATGAGAAAGACAACTTTACATAATCAGAAAAGGATTTTGATGAAGGTTTGATCTAGTGTGTGATATTAATTCATTAGTGAAGACTTTCTGTAGATTATGCAGTTTCCATGTAGTCATAAATAATGATTAGAACTATTTTGGCAACTCTAACCATTACCAAGCTAATATAAAGCAAATATTTCAATGTTAGATGGTGTTTTTGTTAAATGACTTTTGGATGTATGTATTTATTGACATTTGATTACTAGGAAAATCCAACTGGGTAGAAACCTATTTTCAGCAGAGACCTGGGGAGGAAAGCTCCAAAGTATTACAAAATTTAGAAAGAAAAATAGCCAATGACTCTAAGGATAACCACAAGGCCTTCTTGTCAAGAGTCTAGGGGAAAACTCTCAGATATGCTCCGAGCTAGTGCATAATGGCCATAAATACACTGAACCAACTGACATTGCCAACATCCTGGCTGACAAGTTCAGTGCAAACTTCAGCCCCCCCCCCTCCACCAAAGGGGCTAGCACCCATCCCAGAAGAATGTGGCGCTCCAGATATCTCAGACACACAAGTCAAGACAGCCCTTGCAAAGGCCAAAAACACAGCATCAATGGGACCAGATGCTATCCCAGGTTGTGTCTTACACGAGCTTCAAAATGAACTAACCCCCCATCTCAAATCACTATTCAAACTCAGCCTCTCTACAGGCTATGTACCCAAAGAATGGTGTACAGAACAGTTGTACCACTCCACAAAGGTGGTGCCACAACTGACCCTGGGAACTATCACCCTATAAGCTTGACTAGCTTGGTCTGCAAAGCCATGGAACGCATTATCATGGAGCTCATTAACAGGGACATTGGGAACCTCCATACACTGGACACAACCCAGTTCGGCTTTGTTAAAAGCAGATTTTGCCTCCTGAACTTGGTCAACTTCTTCAAAACAGTCACCAAGGCCATAGATGAAGGAAAGGTGGTCCACACAGCATATCTGGACCTTGCTAAGGTGTTCGACACCATCCCACACCTAGGAATCATAGACAAACTCACCAGCTTAAATATCAACCCCCATGTCATGAGATGAGTTGCCAATTGGCTCTCAGACAGAACATACACGGTAAGAGTGGCAGGGCCATGTCTGACTCTAAACCAGTCACAAGCGGAGTCCCACAGGGCTCAGTCTTGGGACCCCTCCTGTTCGGTATATATTTCTCCGAAGTACAGGCAAAGGCGGAGGGACTGTGGCTAACCAAGTTCGCAGATGACTGTAAATTGGGTGCAATAATTGACTCTCCAGCTGACACAGACATCCTGCAAAAGGGTCTCACAGAGACAAACACCTGGTGTCAAAGTCACGGCCTCAAGCTAAATGCTGAAAAATGCATAGTAATCCCATTTGGGAAAAACAAAGTACCTACAAAGTACCACATAGATGGGAATCCACTAAGTACAGAAGAAGTAATTAGGGACCTGGGTACCCAAGTAGATAGCATGCTCTCCTTTGATAACCACATAACCAAAATGGTCAGGAAATCCTTCTATGTGGCACACCAGATCACAAAGGGTTTCTCATCCAGATCCAAGGAGGTGATTGTGCCCCTTTACTCCTCACTCATTAGGCCCATAATAGAGTACAATGCCCCATTTGGGATGTGCCTCACTAGACACCTGCAACAACTAGAAAGACCACAGAAGTACCTCACTAAGAGGATTAAGGGCCTTAAACAATTACCCTATGAAGAACGACTAAAAAAGCTCCAGCTCTTCGCAGTCGCTTACCGTCTGCTCAGAGGTGACCTGTGCCTGACCTATAGGGCCATGTCAAACCCTGAACTAATGGACATGCTTCACCTCAAAAAAATGAGATCCCTCAGAACCACTCGTTCTAGCGACTTGACCCTATGTACAACAATAAACAGGACATGCTGGAGGGATAGGTTCCTGTCCCAGCGACTCCCCTCACTCTGGAATAGAATCCCAATCCATATTCGACAGAGCTCCTCTCTGACCCTCTTCAAGAGAAATCTTGATGAGTGGCTGGGTAATCGTAAGTTCTACCCTGGGATCACTTCAGGAGCCCTGTTGACAGAGGCCCAGGTTACTAATCTAATGGGGAGGCGAAAGCCATCACTCTGTGGCTAGGCTTATAAATGCCCATGGGCAGATAGCCTAGTACTTACCTATGAACCTATAAAACATTTTAAGAACAATACATTTTACAGTCTTCAAAATAATACAAAATAATTACAGTTTAAATAATTATACCAAATTAGACATACTATGAAAACAATTAAGAAGAGATGCAAATTATATGATAATGATTTAATAGTTAGAGAAATTTTAGCCAGTTTATCGAAAAATTAAAGGTAAGCTAGTATAATACAAGCAGGAATTGCAATACGAAGTGAGAGTAAACCAGGGTTATGGTACATTTAGAGAGAAAGCCAGGAGAGAGAATTGATAGAAGTAAGGAAGTGAATGAAGAAGAGAGAGTAAGGAAATGTAAGGTATGAATAGGTATTTGTTCACATCTAGGGATGTAATTTTCCTGGTTTTGAGCAAAAGCAGAGCCAGCTTTAGTTTAGGAAGTCTTTCGTAATGGTTTTGAAGGATGGGAGGGAGGGTATTGACCTGATGGATACAGATAAGGAGTTCCAGGCCTTAACAACATGGTACAAGTACAGACAATGCCCAGCAGATTTGATAAGTTTGTGGACAGACAGCAGTTTTTGGACATTGGATCATAATGACCGACTGGGAACATAGTTGTGTAGAATATTATTTAGGGCTGGACAAGTAGATGGATTCTGGATAATTTTACAGATGATAAGAAGCTGTTTATGTGTTAGTTAGTTCTAACCAATTTAGACTTTTTAGTGTTATACAGTGGTGGGTTCTGAAAGGGGTATTTGCTACAAATTTAGCAGTTTGTTATAGCATTGTTCAAGTTTTGATTTTCGTGATGCCTGAAGGTTAGTAAGGATGGGAGCACCATAAAGAAGCGTGGGAATGAGATAAGTAATGGCAAGTGCTGCTTTAGTTGTGTTGGTAAGAACATTTTTCACTCTAAAAAGCACCCCTAGTTTCTGATGAGCTTTTCTTCAGCAATTCTGTATATGTAGGTGAAATTGTGGAATTTAACATCCACTATCATCCCTAATAATTTGCTATGAAAAGTGACTTCAATGGTTGTATTATCGAGAGATAGAGTGAGAGTGAGAGAGAGAGAGAGAGAGAGAGAGAGAGAGGACTTTTAACTTTTGTTTTTTCACAGGAGAGACATTTGGTGAAAAAAGTAGCATTTTTTTATGGTTGAGCACGGGTTGTGAGTTACAATGCCGCATTTCAGTTGCAGTTTAAACTTCCTGAGTAATTTTAGGAGGTGTGCCATGTTGTCAGATGTGAAATAAATGTGTGGCATGTGTTGGTGCAAATGCTAAAGAGGAAGGGACCAAGGATAGAGCCTTGTGTTACACTGAAGGTGACTAGGAGGTATGGAGAGAAGGTGGAGTGCCATTTTACTGACTAACATCTATCAGATAAGTAGCTTTTGAACCATAGAAGGGTGGGCTGAGATAGACTTAATGAGGACATTCAAGGTAGAAGTTTGCTGTGACAAGCTGTGTTGAAGGCTACAGACAAGTCTTGAAATAAGGAGACTAGTTTGCCATTGTCTCTAGCTTTATTGACAGTATCCATATAGGTGAGAAGTGCAATATTGGTACTATGAGAAGGGTGGAAGCCATGTTGTGTGAGGAATAGGAGTTCTTCCTGCTGTAAATAGTTTAGCAATTGTTTTTGAAGGATTGCAATCAAAATATTGCACCTGCATTGTGTGAACATGTAATCCTGAAAGCAAATTTTCAACATTTGAAATGAATGACAAAAAATGTTGAAGTCACAACAGCAAATGCACACTAGCATTCACTGTTGTGGATTCAACATTTTGAATGCAGATTGCACTATAGTGAGGATCCAGAAAGGTACCCTTTCCCTCACTGTAGTGTGATCTCGGAGTTTGTATATATAAGTAGCAGTGAGTGGGGGGGTGCAGGGTGGTTTGCATCCCTGCAAAAGGTGTGTTGCATGACACCGGATGTCAACAATTTGATTTTGAATTGTTGACATTTTTTCGTTTGTTATCGTAACTCTCGACAATGTTTTTCGAGTATATAAATACTCATAAAAAACATTTTTGAAAATATGATAGCAAACCATTTTTGAATACATTTTTCAAGTATTTTGGAGAGGGGGGTAAGATTGCTATAGGTCTAAATTTAGTAATGTCTGTTGAATTTCCTCTTTTGTGCGGAGGGATAATGTATGCCATTTTTAAGGGAGAGGGAACATGTAAACCTTTTTTACTGGTTAAGGCAAAAAGCACAATATCTGAAAACTTTGAAAGTATATGAGTAGCTAGTTAACAAGAAATCAAAAAGAAGTTTTGGTTGTTGGTGACTGGTTGCAGTATAATAAATAGACCATTTTCATTTTGTAGCCACCTGCATTAAACCGCTTCCCAGTATTATTGAATGTAATTACTATTTATTCTTATTTTATTTGTTTTTTTTGATAGGGTAGTACACTGATCATTTGTGACCATTTGTAGGCACAGTCCTGGTGAAATGAATCACAGCATTTTGCAGTAAAACAGATGAAATAAAACAAAAACATACCTATAAAACACTGAGGTATTCATAAACGATATAAAGAGATTTCCTTGACAGATACACAGTTATCAATAGTTCAAAATGTATATACAATTCTTCACTGACACAGTTGTAACAAGTTATTCTTAGCTGCCTTGAGTTCTTAAGCTTTCTATTTGGGGTCAATGGGGGAGAAAATATACAAGAACAAGGGAGTGTAGAAGAGGGATTAGTAAGAGATTTAAGTAGGACTGGGGAGAGAGAAACTTCAGAGTTTAGCAATGAAATATGCCTTTTGATCTGGAGTCCTATGCATGGAGATGATTTGAGTTGAGAAGACTCAGGGTTAAAGAGTGGCGGGCAGTCAAGAGGCGAATGGAGTGGACATTGGTTGAACAGTGAGTTGTGCAGATGGGGTGTAAGTTTTAGGTGACGTGCGTTGTATGGGTGCAGACACGTTTACTTTGTTTATAAAGGTGAGATAAGAGGTCTTTTCTGAAGCTAGTGAGATCTCTGTTTTTCTTTAATGGGAGGACAGAAGGATTGTCAGAGTTTCGGACCTAGAATGGAGAAGGTATGATTGGAAGACTGTAGTGAAGTACTTAGTGTGGATGGTTTATTTTGAGAAAAAAATGGTATAAGATGTAAGTGGATGTTTTTTCATGATGTTTGGCTGCTAGAGGAGCAAAAGAATTAAGGCAGAGTAGCATGAAATGTTTTGTGTTTTGCAGGAGATTGGTTCTTTGTTAAATAGACATCCATTTAGCTTTTGTTACAGAGGGCTGTAATAATGTTCTTTGGGCAGAGAGATGGCAATGAAGAGACTCATGGAATTGGAGCTGGTTTCAGTAACATTGGTATTGCATTAGAAGGTACAAGCAAAAATAGGCAGGCCACAAGCTAGGAGAACTTCTTTAGCAATACTGGCTCTGGCAGATATGGAGAAGAGATTTGAGACTGCCTTATTTGAGGCAGTCACCAAAGCCGTAGACAAGGGTAAGGTGGTTCACACAGCCTATCTTGACCTCGCCAAGGCTTTCGACACCATCCCCCATTCTGGAATTATAGCTAAACTCACTAAGCTAGGTATAAATCCCTATGTCACAAGATGGATTGCCAACTGGCTCACTGACAGAACCCACACTGTAAATGTTGCAGACTCCAAATCTGACTTCAAACCAGTGACAAGTGGAGTACCACAGGGTTCAGTCCTGGGACCTCTCCTGTTTAGAATCTACTTCTCTGAAGTACAGGCTAACACAGAAGGCCTCTGGCTAATGAAGTTCACAGGTGACTGCAAACTAGGAGCAATAATCGAGTCCCCAAATGATGTGGACATCCTACAGAAGGGCCTTACTGAGACAGATGCCTGGTGTCAGGCATGGCTTCAAACTCAATGCCAAAAAGTGCATTGTCATCTCCTTTGTTAAAAACTCTGTACCCATGAACTACCACATAAATGGCAGTCTACTTAACACGAATGTGTGATGAGACCTTGGGACCCAGGTGGACAGTAGTCTCTCCTTTGATAATCACATCGCCACAGTAGTCAGGAAATCCTTCTATGTGGCACACCTCATCACAAAAGGGTTCTCATCCTGGAAAAAAGAGGTCATTGCTCCCCTCTACTCGGCACGCATTAGACCCATTATAAAGTACAATGCCCATTTTGGAATGTACCTCACAAGACATCCGCAGCAGCTGTAAAGGCCACAGAAGTACCTCACAAAGAGGAATACTGGTCTCAAACAGATGCCCTACACTGACCGTCTCAAAAAAATCCAGCTTTACTCTGTAGCATATCACTTACTCCCAGGAGATATCTGCCTAACATATAAAGCTATGTTAAACCCAGAGCTATTGGACATGCTACACCTAAAGAAATCCTAATCCCTCTGACATACATGCTCTAGGGACCTAAACCATGTAACCACAATAAGCAGGACATGCTGGAAGGATAGATTCCTGTCCCAGAGACTTCCTATACTCTGAAACAAGCTACCCATCTATGTCAAGCAAAGCTCCTCATTATCACTCTTCAAGAAAAATCTTGATGAGTGGATGGGAAATAAGAAATACACCCCGGGGATCACTTCTTTGGCTCTGCTCAACAGGGGCACAGGAAATTAACTTTCTTGGGTGGCATAAGCCAGGGAACCTTGTTGGCTAGGCTTACTTAAGCCCTTGGGCCGATAGATTAGTACCTACCTATGAACCTATGAGATTTTTCATCCAGAAACTGTAGTATGTTAACTTCGGCTTTGAGTTTTACTATGTGGTGGTGGACCTTCAGTGATTGGTCATGCCATAGGCCAAGGTACCTGAAGGTGCTAATGGTTTCAGTGGTGGTGGTATTATTTAAGCCTGTGATGGGGAGGTATTTTGGGCAATAGGAGAGCTTTTTCATTATATTAAAGAGTATTGTTTTGGCTTTAGTTGAAATTAATAGAAGCTTGTGTTGCAGAATGCAGCTGTGAATGACTTGAGGCGTACCTCCCTGGACTACATGAAAAGAGACATGGAAGAGCTCTCCGATCATGTGGCCCTGGCAGGTATGACCCTAGCCCTGAGTAGCATCCTGTCTTCACCCAGAATGATACCACAGTATAAGGACAAAATGACTGACTTCAACAATTGGCTAAGCTTCTGGTGTCATCCACAGAGGATCCATTATCTGTCTGCCTGGGACGACATGATCGACAGACCATGATGCTTTGCCAGAGATGGTCTGCACTTGTCTCCTCTGGGATTCAGGTTACTGGCTAAAGCTCTCTCCACTCCTATAATGCCTTTTTTAGGCAAGGTTCAAAGGACAAAACCACTACCATAACAGATGCAAGCATGCAAAATCTGAAGGTAATGCTACTCAATGCTAGAAGTCTAAACCTCAAAATGCACTCTCTCGAGGCACTCCTAAAAATGGAGAACATCGATATCTGTGCAGTAACTGAGACCTGGTTCAAGGCTCCAGAGAGCACCCCTGCAATACCAGGCTACAACTCTTACCACACTTTTCGGCCACCAAACCAAGACCAAAACACTAAAGGTGGAGGAGTGTCCATATTCACCAAGGATATTCACACCTCCAGGCTAGTTGCCCAACACAATGCATCTAAAATTCTCTAGGTGCAACTAACACTAGTTAAGACTGCAATCCAAATTGTAGCTTACTACAGATCTCCCACCATGCCCCAAGATTTTCACAACACCTTTCTAAACATACTAGACAATATTAAGATACAACCAAACACCCTAATACTGGGTGATTTCAACTACCCTGCCATTAACTGGGAAAACTACTCGGGTACCAACACCTTTTCCCAACGGTTCTTGGAATTCATAAATTCCAAAGCCCTGGATCAACTAAAATCCATTGTCCCACCAGGTGCTCCAATATCTTAGACCTGGTCATTACCAACATGGGAGATAGATGCTCCACACCAGTGGTCACCCCCTCATTGGTTAGGTCTGACCATAAGCAAATCACCCTTGACATCCACATCCCACCCCCACCCCCAGTAAGGAAACCTCCGTAAAAAATTTCTCCAAAGCCAACTTCATGCTACTTAAGTCAGAAGTGACAAACTTCATGACACCCATGCAGATGGGAGCTGAAAGTTCAATTGCTGAATCCTACACTAAGGCACTGTACGAGCACATCCACTCGTGCATGAATCGTGCCATCCCAAATAGAACCAAGACGCTCTCCTCCAAAAAAAAGGAAGTCAATCTGGTGGTCCCCTGCCATAAACAAACTATACAACAGAAGAAAGAAACTGTTGCAGAAAAGAGGAAAATCCCAGGATGCAAAAATCTCCCTTGCCAGCCTCAGTAAGAAGCTGAGATCCCTCATAAAATCCTCCAAAGCTAGTTTTGAAAATAAAATTGCCAAAAATTCCAAAGACAACCACAAGGCATTCTATAGTTATGTCAAGAATCTAAATGACAATGCTCAAATATGCACTGAGCTACAACAGAATGGCATTGAATATACTGATCCCAAGGATATTGCCAATATCCTGGCAGATTGATTTAGTGCAAACTTCATGCCCCTCTCACCCCCTAAAGGGCCCATCTCAATACTAAAAGATTGCAAAATTCCAGTAATCACTGCCACACAGGCAGAAACTGCACTCTCCAAAGCTAAGACTACAGCATCCATGGGACCAGATGATATCCCGGGCTGTGTACTACATGAACTACAAAATGAACTGGCACCCCACCTAAGTGTCATGTTTAATCATAGCCTCACCTCAGGCTTTGTGCCCACTGAGTGGCGCACAGCTACAGTTATCCCACTCCACAAGGGGGGATCCACTTTGGATCCTGGGAACTACCGTTCCATCAGTCTGACGAGCCTGATCTGCAAAGGCATGGAACGCATTATCATGGAACCTATAAACAAAGACATTAGCAACCTTCAAACACTGGACCTCACCCAGTTTGGGTTCATGAAGGGCCAATCTTGCCTCTTGAACCTGACTGACATCTTCGAATTAGTCTCCAGAGCTGTGGACAAGGGTAAGGCGGTCCACACAGCCAATCTGGACCTCGACAAGGCCTTTGACACCATCCCCCACTCTGGAATCATAGATAAACTTACTAAGCTGGGCATAAATCTCTGCGTCACTCAATGGGTTGCCATCTGGCTTACTGACAGAACCCAGACTGTAAAAGTAGCTGACTTCAAATCTAGCTCCAGACAAGTGACAAGTGGAGTACCTCAGGGTTCAGTCCTGGGACCGCACTTGTTTGGCATCTACATTATTGATTCCCCAAATTATGTGGATATTCTACAAAAGGGCCTTACAGAAACAGATGCTTGGTGCCAGAGCCATGGGCTCAAGCTTAATGCCAAGAAATGTATAGTTATCCCCTTTGAGAAAAAACATGTACCCATGAATTACCACATAGGTGGCAGTACACTAAACACTGAAAGTGTGATGAGAGACTTAGGTACACAGGTGGACAGTGGTCTCACCTTCAATAACCACATCGCCATAACAGCCAGGAAATCCTTCTATGTGGCACACCTCATCACTAAGGGCTTTTCATCCAGAAAAAAGGAGGTCATTGTCCCACTGTACTCATTCCTAATTAGACCCATTATAGAGTACAATGCCCCATTTGGTATGTACCTCACAAGACATCTGCAACAGCTGAAAAGGCCACAGAAATACCACACTAAAAGAATCACAGGGCTAAAGCAGATGCCCTGTACTGACCATCTAAAAAAACTCCAGCTATACTCTGTGGCATGTTGTCTACTCAGAAGCGATCTCTGCTTAACATACAAAGCCATGTCAAATCCTGAGCCGTTGGACATGCTCCACTTAAGGAACTCTCAATCCCTCAAAGCCACATGCTCAAGGGATCTAAACCTTGTCGTCACAATGTACAAAACATGCTGGAGAGATACGTTCCTGACCCAGAGACTCCCCATACTCTGGAATAGATTGCCCATACATGTCAAGCAGAGCACCTCCTTGGCGCGCTTCAAAAGGAACCTTGATGATTGGATAGGAGATAGGAAATTCACCCTGGGGATCATGTCAGTTGCCCTGATAGACAAGGGTCCAGGAAGTGAACACTGCAGGAAGAAATATCCAGAGAATTGTTATGGCTAGGCTTGTATAGTCCCTAGGGACTATAGCCTAGTACCAACCTATGAACCTGTGAATTAAATGGAAGTTGGTTTGTTGCAGTGCTTGGACTGTGGTGGGAAAGACTGGAGCTGTGGATGACTGTGTCATCAGAGTATAGGAATAAGAGGGGCTGGGGGTGGTCTAGGGGCAGTTTGATGATGAAAACTGAAAAGAGCTGTGAGGACAGAAGGGGGCCTTGTGGAACTCCTTTGATGATTTTGCCTTGTCAGAATAGGAGTGGTATATTTTGATTTTTGCAGGGCCTATTTTGTAAGAAACATTTAAACAAGGGGAGGGTGTCATTGCTGATGCCAGTTTCAATGAAGGAATTAATGATGAGAGGGTAGACTGAAAGCTTTGGTTAGATTTATGGAAAGGGCTTCTGTCTAGTTGCCTTTGCCTGAGTTCAGTAGTATGCCATCTGTGAGTGTCACACAATCCATACAGTAATTTCCCAAGTGAAGGGAGTAGTGAGGGCTTAGCTTGTTTAGGAAGAGTTTTAATAATGATTGTTTTCTGAATGCTGGCTATGGTGATTTTTGTATTGCAAAGGTTATGTATGTAAGTGAGAGGCTGGGTTAGGTACTCTCTACAGTGTAGACAAACCAGGGAAAGAGGCTGTCTGATCCTGGGGGTGTCAGTTTGGGTTTGGTCAGTGACAGTCTCAATGCCCTTTCATTTAATGGATTTAAAATGTAAAATGGTGATGTTGGGAGGAGGGGAAGGTGTAGATGGTGGGTATTCCAGTGTGTGAGTCTGTGTGTGTGCAGAAGGTGTTTGGGAGGTGGCAATATTTTAGTAGGAAGTTACAGGAAGATATATTGCCCTTGAAACATTTTATTATGCCTGAATTGCTGAGGTCATTAGGTGTTTTGCATCCTGTGAGCAAATTAACTTCTTCCCTGAATTGTTTTGGTGAGTGAATGAGATGGACTTGTTTGGATTTGTGGGGGAAGGCTCTGTGTCTTTTGATGGCATGTTAAGACAAATGAGTGTAGTGTAGAGGGCATGGGTGATGATGGAGAGGTTTGCTTCTCATTTTTGCCAGACTTTGTCCCTGAGTTGTAATAAATGGTTTAGTTCTTTTGTTGTCCAATTGTTGTTTAGTGGTTTGAGAATTCTTTTTATTTCTGATAAAAGTGGTCCTGTATTTTAACAAGGGTTGTGGTAAGGAGCTTGGTTGTTGTGTCAGGGTTATCTTCCCTAATAATTGGTTCCCAGGAGATGGATGGGAGGAAGCTTTTTAACTTTGCAGTGTTGGATGATGGTTGAATTCTGAAAGTTTTGAAGATTTATTTTATTTATTTATTTTTATTTTACATTTGTTGACTGGGAAAGTCCGACTAGAACAAAGTCCATTTTCAGCAGAGGCCCGGGGAGAAAAGCTCCAACATAAATGGTACAGATAAAAAAATACACAAATAAACATAACAATAGCAGAAGTTACAAAATTCATTGGGATTGAGAACAAAAATAAATATACAGGTTCATAGTAACCTAGAGTAACAATTAGAGCTAAAAATTCCCCCGGAAGAGGAAGGAGACTCTTAGCAATTTCTAGTAAAGAAGTAAATAACATTCCTGAGAGTAGCTTAACCAGGTTTATCACAATGACATTGCCAATTATATTTGAAGTGCTGTTTAATTGCAGTTTTAAATTGGGCTAGGGAGGGGAGCAGGGTTATTTCAGTTAGAAGTAGGTTCCAGATTCGACCCAACAAGTTTGCGAAAAGGGCCATTCCAGCAGCATTGTTAATTTTAGTAGCCTGAATTTGCAACTTATTTGAGGAACGAAGCAGTCTTGGGTTGTTATGCGAGGGGATTTAATTACTAAGGGCTGGAGTATTTTCAGGGTTGTGGAGGATTTTGTTAGCCATGGTCAGCGCATTATACTGGATAAGATTAGATAGTTCCAGCCATCCAAGCTGTTTAAGGTTGATGCAGTGATGGGTTCTAAAAGGCAAGTCTGTTGCAAACCTGGCTATGTGATTGTAACAGGATGTAAGTTTGTTGAGATCAGTTTTGTTAAGATTGATGACAAGAGGGGATGCATATAGGAGCTTTGAGAGGAGGTGGGACTGGGCTATGGCCACCTTGGCTGGTGGGGGGTAAGGAAGGGTTTGATTATATAGAGTGACCCAATTTTCCTATTGATATTCTTGATGGTTTAATTTACATGGTGGTCAAATTTTAAGTTATTATCAATAATGACTCCCAGCAATTTTGTGTGAGGGTCAGGGGAGATAAGTGCCCCATCTTTTGTATTTATGGTGAAGGTGAAGGGTACAGACTTTTGGGTAGGTGAAAAAAGGAGCAATTTTTTGGGGGGATTAAGTAATAGCCAATGGTCAAAGAGCCAGTTTTCTATGGTAGTAAACGTAGTCTGGGTATCAGTTTCTAAATCAGTGGGAGTAGTAGCAGAGCAGATCAAGGTGGAGTCATCAGCGTATTGGATACAGCTGATGTTTTGAAAGACAGTGGGCAGGTCATTAATAAAGATTGAGAACAGTAGTGGACCTAATATGGACCCTTGAGGTACTCCAAGGGTGTTTGGTAGTACTTTGGAGAGCTTATTTTGCCAGAAGACTTCCTGTTGTCTCTCTTTAAGATAGGATGAAAACCAAAGGAGGGCATTAGAGTCTAGGCAGAAGGTTTGCAGGGTTCGAATAAGAAGTTGGTGGTCAACCATATCAAATGCCTTGGAAAGATCCAAGAAAAGGGCAGAGGATGTCTAGTTATTGTTGCAGTTATTGTTAATAGTGTTGGTAAATGTCATTAGGGCTGAGGTAGTACTATGATGAGGGCGGAAGCCATGCTGGGTATTAGCCATTAGATCAATTGGTGTTTTCGGTTTGTGATGGAAACAGTGGTTGGACAGTGAACATGTTTATGTTGGTGACTGAGGATGGTATGTTGGTGATGATCAGGTCAAGCATGGAGTGGTTAATGAATGTGAAGTTGGGTCTTGCAGGTTAGGAAACTAATTGGATTAGTCCACACTCCTTTAGGAAAACAGATATGCTGCTAGACATAAGGGTAAGAAGGTTGGTTTTGCAGTCAACTAGGATGACGTTGTGTTTGAGAACGTATGAGAGGATGGTTGTGATAAGTGAGGTGATTTTTGTGATGAGGATGAGTGTGAGAAAGATAGTCACTGGTAAGGCATAGGGGCTTTTTGTTTGAAGAGAAATTTTAAGAATGACCCGGTCTGATGTATTTTGGGTGGGGTCACTGGCTTGAGCAATGAGTGTGGGGTTCATGTTGTTTTTATGGAGGCTCATTTTTCTCTCCTTTATATTTGCCTGGTCTTGCCTTCAAGAGTATTTTGTAAGAGCAGCGGGGCTGTTTTATGTTAGAATCTGATGCCTTTATTCAAGTCTGAGTGCTAAAATGTCTAGGTTGTATCGGAATGTGAAGACATTTATTTGGTCTAATTTATTTCTGATGCTTTGAGCACTGAGTGTGGCTCATGATAATGTGGATATTGAAACATTTTGCATAAGGCTGTGAATATAGAAGCTGACATAACTTAGGGCCAATATTACCAATTAATAGTAGTATGTCAATTATGGTTGTTGAAAAAGTAAGGGTCTTTTCCCTTAGGGAGAGACTGTTCCCTGGGTTTTCTTTTTGTTAGGAGTAGGAAACTGGTATAATGGAGGATGACTGAGTGCGTTAAGAGACTATGCAGTGCTATATTGGTTTGTGTTCGTTTTGTAGAAGGGGAGTTGGAGGAGTGTGTGAGAAGACAGATTGATTTGTTATCTGGAGTTAGTGCTAGCTTTATTGGAAGTAGAAGGAGAGATATGAATAAGTAGGCTGAGAAGAAGTAGTGCTGAGTAACTGAACAGAAGGGGGTAGTCATGGTGGTTAGTTTAATAAGTAGATGAATTGATTTAAACAGTATTTGCAGTATGCTGCTTGATTTGACATTTGTTCCTTTAAAGGGAATTGATTAGTGGATGGATAGTGGATGGAGAAGGGCCAGTCAGCCTGAATCTGTACACTGTTAATCTGGTCCTGTGGTTGAGGTATGTGGATGCAAATGGAGGGATATGGCTATAGCAGTTAGTTGAAACAATGTTGCAACATAATGCACATCAGGAAAGGATGTAAAGACCTAGTAATAGTCTCATGACACAATTTCTTGACTCTTGAGATGTCAGAGTAATCAAGGATATCACTAAATGGAAAGAGTAAGGCCTTGTGAAATGTACTGTTTAGTACAGAGACAATGGGCCTTTCCCTTTACTCAGTGATAAATGATTGTAAAGTTAACAACAGTACATAACATGTAATATTATTATAGGGAGGACTGTGCAAAGAGAAACGTCAGGTCACTGGAGATGACACAAACTATTTTTCTGAGGTTGGAACACACCTTCCTCATTCAGATGCAGCTGGGTGTGTATTTCTTTTTTGAGTAGTTTTCCACCAGTGTGCCATTATAATTTACCAAATGCTGTTTCCGTTTAAAATAAAACAGACTTCAGGAGGAGAGAGAGAGAGAAAATTATTTTCCTGTGCCATTGTCGAGCGGAGCCACAGAAGTGATCCCCGGGGTGAATTTCCTATCTCCCATCCAATCATCAAGATTTTTCTTGAAGAGTGCTAATGAGGAGCTTTGTTTGATATAGATAGGTAGTTTGTTCTAGAGTATGAGAAGTCTCTGGGACAGGAATCTATCCCTCCAGCATGTTCTGTTTATTGTGGTGACGAGGTTTAGGTCCCTAGAGCGTGTAGCTCATAGGGATTGGGATTTCTTTAAGTGGGAGCATGTCTAAAAGCTTTGGGTTTGACATAGCTTTGTGTGTTAGGCAGAGATCGCCTCTGAGTAGGCGATATGAAACAGAGTAAAGCTGCAGTTTTTTGAGATGGTTTGTATAGGGCATCTCTTTGAGGCCAGTAATCCTCTTTGTGAGGTATTTCTGTGGCCTTTCCAGTTGTTGTAGATGTCTTGTGAGGTACATACCAAAAGGGGCATTGTACTCTATAATGGATCTAATGAGTGACGAGTAGAGGGGAACAATGACCTCTTTTTTCTTGGATGAGAAACCTTTTGTGATGAGGTGTGCCATGTAGAAGGATTTCCTGACTACTGTGGCGATGTGATTATCAAAGGAGAGACTACTGTCCACCTGTGTCCCAAGGTCTCTTTTCACACTTTCTGTGTTAAGTAGACTACCACCTATGTGGTAGTTCATGGGTACTGAGTTTTTACCAAAAGGGATGACGATGCACTTTTTGGCATTGAGCTTGAGGCCATGGCTTTGACACCAGGCATCTGTCTCAGTGAGGCCCTTTTGTAGGATGTCCACATCTTTTGGAGTTTTGATTATGGCTCCTAGTTTGCAGTCATCTGCGAACTTCATTAGCCAAAGACCTTCTGTGTTGACCTGTACTTCAGAGAAGTAGATACCAAACAGGGGAGGACCCAGGACTGAACCCTGTGGTACTCCACTTGTCACTGGTCAGAAGTTGGATTTGGAGTCTGCTACTTTCACAGTGTGGGATCTGTCAGTGAGCCAGTTGGCAACCCATCTTGTGACATCAGGATTTATACCTAGTTTAGTGAGTTTATCTATAATTCCAGAGTGGGGGATGGTGTTGAAAGCCTTGGCGAGATCTAGATAGGCTGTGTGAACCACCTTACCCTCATCTACGGCTTTGGTGACTGCTTCAAAGAAGTCTATCAGGTTTAGGAGACATGATCGGCCTTTTACAAACTCGAACTGGGTGGGGTACTGAGTTTGGAGATTACCAATGTCATTGTTTATAAGTTTCATGATGATACGTTCCATAGCCTTGCAGACCAGGCTTGTTAGGCTAATGGGGTGGTAGTTTCCAGGGTCTGTGGTGGCTCCCCCTTTGTGGAGTGGGATAACTGTCACTGTGCACCATTCAGTCGGCACATAGCCTGAGGTGAGGCTATGATTGAACATGGTACTTAGGTGGGGTGCCAGTTCGTTCTGTAGTTCATATAGAACACAGCCTGGGATGTCGTCAGGTCCCATGGATGCTGTGTTCTTGGCTTTGGATAGTGTGTTTTTTACCTGTGCAGCTGTGATTACAGGTACTTTGCATTCTTCTGGTATAGAGATGGGCCCTTTAGGGGATGACAGGGGGGTAAATTTAGCACTGAACCTATCTGCCAGGATGTTGGCAATATCAGTTGGTTCTGTATATTTAGTGCCATTGTGCTGTAACTCAGAGCAGATCTGAGTGTTGCCATTGAGATTCTTGACATAGCTATAGAATGCTTTGTGGTTGTCTTTAGAGTCAGTGGCGATTTTGTTTTCATAACTAGCTTTGGAGGATTTTATGAGGGATCTCAGTTTCTTACTGAGGCTGCCCAGGGAGTTTCTCCAATCATGGGATTTTACTCTTTTTTGCAACAGTTTCTTTCTTCTGTTGTAGAGTTTGTTTGTGGCAGGGGACCACCAGATTGGCTTCCTTTTTTTGGACGATAGCATCTTGGTTCTGTTAGGGATTGCATGATCCATGCACTCGTGTAAGTGCTTATAAAGTGCATTTGTGTAGGATTCAGCAGTCATACCTCTATTGCCCATCAGCATGGGTGTCGTGAAGTTTGCCACCTCTGTCTTAAGAAGCGTGAAGTTGGCTTTGGAGAAATTTTTTAATGTGGTTTCCCTAATGGGGGGTGGGGGAGGGATGTGGATGTCTAGGGTGATTAGCTTGTGGTCGGATCTGACCAACGAGGAATTGACCTCTGGTGTGGAGCCCATGTTGGTAATAACCAGGTCTAGGATATTGCTGCCCCTGGTGGGGGTGTGGATAAGTTGATCCATGGCATTGGAATTTATGAATTCCAGAAAACGTTGAGCACGAGAGTTGGTACATGAGTAGTTTTCCCAGTTAATGGTAGGGTAGTTGAAATCGCCCATTATTAGGATGTTAGGTTGTACCCTAATATTTTCCAGTGTATTAAGAAATGAGGAGTGGGAATCCTGGGGCATGGTGGGGGATCTGTAGCAAGCTACAATTTGGATTGCGGTCTTGCCCAGAGTTAGTTGCACTTGAATAATCTCAGATGCATTATGCTGAGCAACTAGCCTGGAGGTGTATATATCCTTAATGAATATGGACACGCCTCCACCTTTAGGGTTTTGGTCCAGGTTAGGTGGCCAAAAGGTGTGGTATGAATTATAGCCTGGTAATGCAGGGGTACTCTCTGGAGCCTTGAACTAAGGTCTCTGTCACTGCACAGATGTCGATGTTCTCCATTTTAAGGAGTGTCTCGAGAGAGTGCATTTTGAGGTTTAGACTTCTAACATTGAGTAGCAATACCCTCAGATTCTTCTTGCCTGTACCTGTTAGGGTGGTGAATTTGTCATTTGAACCTTGCCTAAAAAAGGCACTATAGGGGTGGCTAGAGCCTTAGACAGTATCCGGAATCCCAGGGGTGACAGATGCAGGCCATCTCTGGCAAAGCATCGTGGCTTGTTGATCATGTCATCCCAGGCAGACAGATACTGGATCCCCTTAGAATGACACCAGAAGCTTAGCCAATTGTTGGAGTCAATCATTTTGTCCTTGTACTGTGGTATCATTCTGGGTGATGGCAGGATGCTACTCAGGGCTAGGGTCATACCTGCTTGGGCTACAAGATTGGACAGCTCCTCCATGTCCCTTTTCATGTAGTCCAAGGAGGTACATCTCAGGTCATTCACACCAACATGGACAATGACAGAGTCATATTTGTACTTGTTGTGGAGTGACCGGAGTGCATGTGTTATGTGGCGGATCCTGGCATCGACAGGCAGCTGACAGTAACTTTCTCCTTGTTTAGCCTGGTGAGTGGAACATCAGTGTGCCTGACTATAGAGTCACCTATGACTAGAGTGTTGGGTACGTTGTTATGCCTTATGGGCTGTGGTTGAGTGACACACTGAGTTTGTGGGCTATGTGTCATTTGGGTTGTGTTGGGGGGTGGAGGTTGATTGTGTTTCTGCTTTGGAGGTCCTTGTTGCTTGGACAGGTTTTTACTGAGAGCCTCCGTGAATGTAGGTGTGTGTTTTGTGTTTCTATGTGTGTGTTTTGGTGGTGTAGGTTTTGAGGGACTATGTGCTGAGTGTGGTGTGTTACAAGTGTTTACCTTCTCCTCTTGACTGTCTAGTCCAGTCTTGGGTGAAGAGAGCTTTGCTTCCAATCCGTCAATTTTACTGCGGACAGAACAAAAACAATTTTCAGCAGAGATGCAGGGATTAATACTGCAGACACGTCTTTGCAAAATGGCAGGGCACCAGAGCAAATCCACACAAATACAGGGAGGAGATGCAGACAGAAGCCACCCCAACCAAGAATCAAACCAGAAAACCTATAGTTGTGAGGTAACAATACTATCACTGCACCATCAATTATACAAGGAATTAAACATTCAGAAACCTGAAGTCTGAAATTCAAATGCCTGTCAATTTTACTGCGGACAGAACAAAAACAATTTTCAGCAGAGACGAGGGATTAAAACTGCAGACACATCTTTGTAAAATGGCAGGGCACCAGAGCAAATCCACACAAACACAGGCAGGAGATGTAGACTCCAAACAGAAGCCACCCCAACCAAGAATCAAACCAGAAAACCTATAGCTGTGAGGCAACAATACTACCACCGCACCATCAAATCTGCAAGGAATTAAACATTCAGAAACCTGAAGTCTGAAATTCAAATGCCTGTCAAATTTACTGCGGACAGAACAAAACAATTTTCAGCAGAGGCAGGGATTAAAACTGCAGACACATCTTTGTAAAATGGCAGGGCACCAGAGCAAATCCACACAAACACAGGCAGGAGATGCAGACTCCACACAGAAGCCACCCCAACCAAGAATCAAACCAGAAAACCTATAGCTGTGAGGCAACAATACTACCACTGCACCATCAAATCTGCAAGGAATTAAACATTCAGAAACCTGAAGTCTGAAATTCAAATGCCTGTCAAATTTACTCGGACAGAACAAAACAATTTTCAGCAGAGGCGAGGGATTAAAACTGCAGACACATCTTTGTAAAATGGCAGGGCACCAGAGCAAATCCACACAAACACAGGCAGGAGATGTAGACTCCAAACAGAAGCCACCCCAACCAAGAATCAAACCAGAAAACCTATAGCTGTGAGGCAACAATACTACCACCGCACCATCAAATCTGCAAGGAATTAAACATTCAGAAACCTGAAGTCTGAAATTCAAATGCCTGTCAAATTTACTGCGGACAGAACAAAACAATTTTCAGCAGAGGCATGAGGGATTAAAACTGCAGACACATCTTTGTAAAATGGCAGGGCACCAGAGCAAATCCACACAAACACAGGCAGGAGATGCAGACTCCACACAGAAGCCACCCCAACCAAGAATCAAACCAGAAAACCTATAGCTGTGAGGCAGCAATACTACCACTGCACCATCAAATACGCGGGAATTAAACATTCAGAAACCCTTAAGTCTGAAATTCAAATGCCTATCAATTTTATTTAACATTTTTAATCAGGACAGTCTGACTTGGAACAAATAAACAAATTTTCAGCGGAGGCCCAGGAAGAAATAATGCAGACATGTCTTTGTAACATGGGAGGGCACAAAGCAAACCCACACAAACACAGGGAGAAGATACAGACCCCACAAAGAAGGAACCCCAGCCAAGAATCAAACCCAAGAACCTGCAGCTGTGAGGCAACAATGCTACTACTACACCATCAAATATCAAGCATTGCAACATTTACAAACCACAGATATTATGAGGAACAGATCAGATCAAATATGAGGTAAAAATCTGAAATTTTTTTACAAATGGTGGTGGGTAGGGAGCTCAAGTCTTTAACACCTGCATACAGGGTACAGGGTTCAAGCCTGAGGCATTCCCTACCACACCACCATAAGCACCTGGGGCATTTACACACACACACACACACACACACACACACACACACACACACACCCCTCCAGTACAGCACAAGCACCATACACAAACTAAACTCCAGTAAAGCACAAGCACCATACACACAACTAAACTCCAGTAAAGCACAATACACACAAATAAAAAGAAAAATAAACATTGTAAATTGAAAGGCACTTTACCTGAATACATCCAGAGTTAACGTCCGTACATACATCCTTCCCGCGCAATACTGAAGACCAGAGATCCACATGCTCCTTCCGGCCTGAGATCCCTAAGGCACTGTCGAGTCCCTGCTGCAAGAGGAGCAGTCGGACGCGTCCCATAATCCTGGCGGGTCTGTGCACTGTAAAGTGCACAGGCGCTCCTTGTCCCCCTATGGGGCGGCGGGCTGCCTTGAGCATGCGCATAGACCGATAAGCCGGGACTCGGTCTATCTTGTGAAGTCCAATTTTAAAAATATTTTTTTTATATTTTCATTTCTTTTTCTTTCTTTTTTTCTTTTTGAGGGGGCTGCAGTCCGGCAGCCCTATGCCACGAGCCGCCCCTGCCTGTGGTACTCCACTTGTCACTAGTCAGAAGTTGGATTTGGAGTCTGCTACTTTCACAGTGTGGGATCTGTCAGTGAGCCAGTTGGCAACTCATCTTGTGACATTGGGATTTATACCTAGTTTAGTGAGTTTATCTATAATTCCAGAGTGGGGGATGGTGTTGAAAGCCCTGGCGAGATCTAGATAGGCTGTGTGAACCACCTTACCCTCATCTACGGCTTTGGTGACTGCTTCAAAG
This sequence comes from Protopterus annectens, assembly GCF_019279795.1. NCBI lineage: Eukaryota > Metazoa > Chordata > Ceratodontiformes > Protopteridae > Protopterus > Protopterus annectens. The sequence goes on from NC_056739.1 coordinate 1,382,971,875, forward strand.
AAGTCTATCAGGTTTAGGAGACATGATCGGCCTTTTACAAACTTGAACTGGGTGGGGTACTGAGTTTGGAGATTACCAATGTCATTGTTTATAAGTTTCATGATGATACGTTCCATAGCCTTGCAGACCAGGCTTGTTAGGCTAATGGGGTGGTAGTTTCCAGGGTCTGTGATGGCTCCCCCTTTGTGGAGTGGGATAACTGTCACTGTGCACCATTCAGTCGGCACATAGCCTGAGGTGAGGCTATGATTGAACATGGTACTTTGGTGGGGTGCCAGTTCGTTCTGTAGTTCATATAGAACACAGCCTGGGATGTCGTCAGGTCCCATGGATGCTGTGTTCTTGGCTTTGGATAGTGTGTTTTTTACCTGTGCAGCTGTGATTACAGGTACTTTGCATTCCTCTGGTATAGAGATGGGCCCTTTAGGGGATGACAGGGGGATAAATTTAGCACTGAACCTATCTGCCAGGATGTTGGCAATATCAGTTGGTTCTGTATATTTAGTGCCATTGTGCTGTAACTCAGAGCAGATCTGAGTGTTGCCATTGAGATTCTTGACATAGCTATAGAATGCTTTGTGGTTGTCTTTAGAGTCAGTGGCGATTTTGTTTTCATAACTAGCTTTGGAGGATTTTATGAGGGATCTCAGCTTCTTACTGAGGCTGACCAGGGAGTTTCTCCAATCATGGGATTTTACTCTTTTTTGCAACAGTTTCTTTCTTCAGTTGTAGAGTTTGTTTGTGGCAGGGGACCACCAGATTGGCTTCCTTTTTTTGGACGATAGCATCTTGGTTCTGTTAGGGATTGCATGATCCATGCACTCGTGTAAGTGCTTATAAAGTGCATTTGTGTAGGATTCAGCAGAAATACCTCTATTGTCCGTCAGTATGGGTGTCGTGAAGTTTGCCACCTCTGTCTTAAGAAGCGTGAAGTTGGCTTTGGAGAAATTTTTTACTGTGGTCTCTCACATGGGGGGGTGGGGGAGGGATGTGGATGTCTAGGGTGATTAGCTTGTGGATGGATCTGACCAACGAGGAATTGACCTCTGGTGTGGAGCCCATGTTGGTAATAACCAGGTCTAGGATATTGCTGCCCCTGGTGGGGGTGTGGATAAGTTGATCCATGGCATTGGAATTTATGAATTCCAGAAAATGTTGAGCACGAGAGTTGGTACATGAGTAGTTTTCCCAGTTAATGGTAGGGTAGTTGAAATTGCCCATTATTAGGATGTTAGGTTGTACCCTAATATTTTCCAGTGTATACAAAATGAGGAGTGGGAATCCTGGGGCATGGTGGGGGATCTGTAGCAAGCTACAATTTGGATTGCGGTCTTGCCCAGAGTTAGTTGCACTTGAATAATCTCAGATGCATTATGCTGAGCAACTAGCCTGGAGTTGTATATATCCTTAATGAATATGGACACGCCTCTGCCTTTAGGGTTTTGGTCCAGGTTAGGTGGCCAAAAGGTGTGGTATGAATTATAGCCTGGTAATGCAGGGGTAGTCTCTGGAGCCTTGAACCAGGTCTCTGTCAGTGCACAGATGTCGATGTTCTCCATTTTAAGGAGTGCCTTGAGAGAGTGCATTTTGAGGTTTAGACTTCTAACATTGAGTAGCAATACCCTCAGATTCTTCTTGCCTGTACCTGTTAGGGTAGTGAATTTGTCATTTGAACCTTGCCTAAAAAAGGCACTATAGGGGTGGCTAGAGCCTTAGACAGTATCCGGAATCCCAGGGGTGACAGATGCAGGCCATCTCTGGCAAAGCATCATGGCTTGTTGATCATGTCATCCCAGGCAGACAGATACTGGATCCCCTTAGAATGACACCAGAAGCTTAGCCAATTGTTGGAATCAATCATTTTGTCCTTGTACTGTGGTATCATTCTGGGTGATGGCAGGATGCTACTCAGGGCTAGGGTCATACCTGCCTGGGCTACAAGATTGGACAGCTCCTCCATGTCCCTTTTCATGTAGTCCAAGGAGGTACGTCTCAGGTCATTCACACCAACATGGACAATGACAGAGTCATATTTGTACTTGTTGTGGAGTGACTGGAGTGCATGTGTTATGTGGTGGATCCTGGCATCGACAGGCAGCTGACAGTAACGTTCTCCTTGTTTAGCCTGGTGAGTGGAACATCAGTGTGCCTGACTATAGAGTCACCTATGACTAGAGTGTTGGGTACATTGTTATGCCTTATGGGCTGTGGTTGAGTGACACACTGAGTTTGTGGGCTATGTGTCATTTGGGTTGTGTTGGGGGGTGGAGGTTGATTGTGTTTCTGCTTTGGAGGTCCCTGTTGCTTGGACAGGTTTTTACTGAGAGCCTCCATGAATGTAGGTGTGTGTTTTGTGTTTCTATGTGTGTGTTTTGGTGGTGTAGGTTTTGAGGGACTATGTGCTAAGTGTGGTGTGTTACAAGTGTTTACCTTCTCCTCTTGACTGTCTAGTCCAGTCTTGTGTGAAGAGAGCTTTGCTTCCAGTCTGGCTACATAAGTGCATCTCTCACAGGTTTTAGTGTTGGGTGGTAGGAGGAGAGGGTTGTCTGTGTACATGAGAAAATTACTGCATTGCCCCAAGATGCCCAGATTCATCAGGTAGACAGGAGAAAACACCGGGAACTGACCCTTAGACATGCCTTGATAGGTGCTTATTTGTTAAGTACTAGAAACTGTTTTCCTCTAGACAGTGAGGAAGTTTGAGTGCTGTAGTAATTTGTAGCTTATTTAGTGCTTACAATAAGTTCTGAACAAGTGCTGAACTCAAAGAAACAGACGAGTGCTGAAACAAAAAATGGCTCGTTCTAAGAAACAAAATTAAGCTAGAAGGCTTCCCTCCAACACAGAAAGGCTTGGGGGCCTAGAAGCCTACAAATAGTCCTGGACACAGCAAATCTATATCCAGGCTAGACTACCCACAGGAAAGGAAGGAAACAAGCTTAGAAAAATGTATTTATTTATTTATTTAATTTTTTAGTGGAAAGAGAGAATGGAGTGGCAGAAACTAAGCTGATTGGCCTTCTCAAATGTTCTCCCTGTACTGGGTAGAATGAGATAATGACACTAGACTGGGAGGAGGGACCCAGATCAAGTTTACACTAGGGGCGGGCAACTGCAAAGCCAGAACCAAACTGCAGAAATGTTTCTCACAGCAGAAAAGCAGCAGTGAGCCTTTAAATGAAAGTTTTAAACAGCTAAAGGAGCCTCTAGAAAAAGAGTTTAACTGCAACAAGTTATCAAAAACAAACAACCCAACAGATGCTTAATAAAAGTGGACAATTTCCAGTTAATGCCTCACACACAGTGAAACTAGCTAGAAAAGTATACAGTACACAAAGTGCAATAAATAACAAAGAAATAAAGAACAAAATAAGGAAAAAGGATACTTAATGTTATATATTATAGTTCCGAGTTTGCTCAGTGTTCTTCCTTCAATTAGCTCAGTGTGAAATGGCAGAAACACTCACAACTTAACTTCTTAGGTAACAGAAAGTTGAAACCTGAGACAACTTTTAAGAACAAAAGCTCAAAAGAACCAATGAGGTGCTTAGTCTAAGCTGTAGTCCAGGTGACCTCAATCAGCCAATGACCTTAAAGTGTGGGAACTGTGGTGAGAGCACAGTAACACCCAGGCAGCTTAGCTGAACTCTATTCAAGTGTCATAGTCAACAATATATAAGGAGAATCTCACCCCAAAAGGGAAAAAAATATGTTTATCAGCATATCTTGAACTTTCCTGAAATACTAATGCCCTAACCTCAAAGTAAATGGCTATTATTTTATAATTTGTTATATCCTGAAATGGCCTGAAAATGCAGCCATGCTGCATGATTTTGTTTTACAGTCAATGCATTTGCCTCACTGATGTCATTTCAAAGGGAGCGAGAGAAAATCCTATGATGAGAGGATCATTTACTGTAGTTCTCTCTCCATTAGTTTGAGACACTACTGTGACTGTCAACTCATATTTTTACTACTTTGCTTCTTTTGATTTTTTTCATTAGCTGTCTCTGATACAGAGTTTTAAGTACTGTTTGAATGACAGGCTTGATATAATTCACTGTTCAAGTGTGAGAAATCTGATTGCAGTAATTAATAGTTATTCCTTGGCCTGAGATAGTCTGTGTTGCATTCAAAGTTTTTAATACTGTAGCTAGAATCCAAGTCTTTGATGATAATCTTCCCTCTCCCAATTCATGGACTTGTCTCAACCAAACACTGTATACAATGGCCCAGATTCCAAAAGAGTTGCTCTCAGTGTAAATGACTTAGTTTGGTGTAAAGCCTATCCGTAAAAAGGCTTATACCAGGGGCAAGATTCCAAAATACCTGTTCTTAGATGTAAGTGGTCACTTACCCTGAGAGCAAGTCTTAAAATCGTTCCCAGCGAAAAAATACTGTAACAAAACACCAGAAGGAAATATTTACTTTTATAGAAAATGCAGTATAGAAATCAAGATAGTAAGATAAAAATATTTTTTCTCCCTTTTTTATTCCTCCAAATCTTTTGGGTTTCTAATACCAAGATGGGAATGGACCCCATTCCAAAGTCAAAGTATAATTAAAGTTCATAAAATTAGTATTGTTTCAATCTTTGATGTTAGCCAAAAGTGCTCTTTGCAGCACCTGCAATGTGCCCACTAATGCCTTCTTCTGCAATTTGTACAGGGTTACATGTATTGGTAACATATATAAATACTATTGTAGATTCTTTTTTATAAGACCAGTTGCTCCTACTACTATTGGAACTTTCTGGGTATCTTTCTTCCACATTGCTCTCATTTTTTTTTCCTGCATATCCTGATATTTTGTGACTTTGTGTCTCTCTGTATGCAAGACACTGTAGTCACTGAGTGTGGCAATTTTAATGATCAATGCTTTTGTCTGTGTGGAATTCATAATTTCATTAAAGGAAGAGCCAACTAATTTGTAATAAGAAAAAAATTAAACTCATGTATCAGTGGAATTTTCTTGTTCATTTGCATCTGAAAATTAAGTCTGAAAGCCCTGAAAATTCAGACTATTAAATGTAGCTCCAGGCTACATTATTTATCTCAGGTGTGTTTCTGGCCTTCCTTAGCCTTCAAGATGTAACAGATTATGAGATAAACATAGGAAAGAAAGGCAAACAAAAAAGTACAGACAGAAAACAAATGGAATAACTATTAAATGATTTTTTTCTGTATGTTATGAGTTAAGTGTTGGACTATAGTCTGCATGTCCTCCCCGTGGTCGAGTGGCATTCAAAAGACATGCGTAGAGCCTTGGGTTGAAGGTTGGGCATTGAGCTGGCACCTCAGCACCTGCAAAAAATCTACTGCCAATCATTAGCGGACCGGAGTTCCACTGTGGCGACCCCTAACCGGGAAAAGCCGAAAGAAGAACATGAGTTAAGTGTTGGACTATAGGGAAGGAAGATCACTTTTTCTGGAAAGAAAAACCTGATGTTTAGGATGAGTTCTCCTTTAATTGATCTCTATCAATGTGTCAAAAAACCCTCAAAAATATATAACATTCAAAAAGTATGTTGCTAAATCTACATAGATTAGTCAATAGAAGTAAGATGTTAAACAAAAAGGCACAAATCAATAATATTTGAAATCCTCACACTAATAAGTTTATTTCAGATATAGAGGGAATGCTTATTTTTGTTTAATTCCACATGAATCTTAATAAAGATAGAAGTAATAATCCTGATGATTATAAAATTGACAATTATTTAAAGACAAATATTACTTGTGAACTAAATGACCAATAAATATCTCAGTTGAATAAGCTGATTACCCTGAGAGCAGTTAAGGAAGCTTTAAAAAAGGTAAAAATGGTAAAACTCCAGGGTTAGATGGTTTAAGTATGGCATTATATAGCCTGTTTCCATTAAATATTTTTAAAATTACTGACTGACGTTTTCAGGACATTTCAAGGTGACAAAATAATTCCTCCCTCATGGAAATTTTCTGTAATCTCAGCTGTACTTAAACAAAGAAAGAATAGTAAGTTTGTCTCCTCATATAGACCTATTTCATTATTAAATGTAGATTGTAAAATATTTACTTTCATTTTCACCACAAGATTAAGAGATATAATAGATACATTAATTAATAAAGATCAAACAGGATTTGTAGTCAATAGATTAATGAATCATAATATACAAAGGGTAGTAACTATCCTAGATTTAGCAAATGGAATGAACAAGAAATTGATCTTAATTAGCTTAGATATTAAGACAACTTTTGATATTGTAGATTGGAACTACTTGTTTAAAACTTTAGAAAAGTTTGCATTTCCAGAACAGTTTATTGGAATATTAAAAAATGTGCATAGAGACTCCAAAGCATATGTTAAAATTGGATCTTACATTTCTCAAGGATTCACTTTAAACAAAGGGAAAAAAACAAGGGTGTCCCTTTTATTATTTGCATTAGTTATCAAACCCTTAGCTAATAATATAACAAGCAATTAAAGCATTGATGGATTCTCAGTTATTAGAGATTGCCAATCTAAAATGCAGCTTTTTGCAGATGATATTTTACTAACTGTAGGAGATTAAAATTACTCAATAGAAGAAATAGATGAAGAAATTGAAAAGCTTCAAGAAGTATCGCTGCTGAACTTTATTAGTAATAAAACTAAAACTTTAGTGTTAAATCAATTACTAGATAGTAAGTTTAAGGATAAATATATAGGAATATATATGGGAAGGAAAAAAATTGAAATATTTAGGTATAAAAAGCTAGCCACACATAAGTAAGATTATTAATAATAATTTTGAAAAGGTAATTGAAGAAGTGTTACTTCTTCTTAAAAATGTAATGAATGTTTTTACTTTTGAGGATAGGTTAGTGCTGATTAAAATAATTATATTACCGAAGATTTTATATACATATATATATATATATATATATATATATATATATATATATATATATATATATATATTGTATTCAATACCTTTAACACCTGACAAAAAACATTTAAAGAACATGGAAAAAACATTAAATTAATTATTTTGATATCTTAAAAAGCCAAGAATTGCTTACAGAAATCATATAAGATTATGGGAGTATGGTAGTATTAGCTTCCCAGATATAGCACTGCAAGTTTTAACTCTGTTATATACTTTGGATAGACTCAACCTACACTACTCAATGGAAAGCCATCCAGGAGCAGAGTATACTAAATTCTTATAAGTTGATTAAAGACAATAAATTAGAAATATGCAATAATTCTTTAATCTGGTTAACAAAATTTACCTTAGAAGGAAATTCATTTGAACATTTAGACTCTGCATATATGAAATCAATTCTTAAAACAGTTAAGAAATATGTTTTTTAAACTCTATTAATATTAAAATGGTAATGCTTGTATTTTCCTATTGCACATACTTCTAGATTTAAGGAAACTCAGAATAATGTTAAATACATTTTAAAAAGGAATGGGTCAGTATTATGGTCTGATTGCTTTGAAAACATAAATGCCAAGTCCTCATAATATTTAATGAAAGAATATAAGTTAGATGAATCTGTAACTTAATATTATCCATCAGTAAGAAATTAAATGAATTTGTGGATAATAGTGAAGATGAACAGAACATTATTCCCCCATTATATGAAGACATGAATGTTGTTATTGATGGTCGATTGACATACAAAGGAAGCTTTTCCAAGCTATATAAGTTAATTATAAATAGTAATAGCAATAACTTCGATGACAAATTCTGGAACTTATTAGATAGTGGTGAACTGAATGACTCAATAGATGATAAGAATAAAACTTTGATACTTAAATGAGTTAGTCAAACTTCTTCAAGTTTATACTGGAAAGTTTTTTTGTGGAAAGATATACATAGAATGGTTATTACGCCATATAAAAATTTTAAGTTTAGTAAAATTATTTCTTCAGTTTGTTGGAGATGTAGTAAAGATGTAAAAGGTGATTGGGCACACACATTTATGGATTGTAAAAAATGTAATCTATATTGGAAAGAGATAAGTACGTTTTTTAAGGCAGTATGGTCTGATAATTGTTCTTCAACTAGATCAATAATACTAATAAATGTTCCACTTCCTGTATCTGTAAAAGCCAAAGAGCAAAAACTCTTTTGGGCTCTCTTGGCAGTTGACAGAAAAGTTATTACAAAAAATTGGAAATCGAACTTAGTTCCTGCATTCAAAGATTTTTTTAATTTAACAACAGCACTAAGTAAAACTGAAAAAAGAAGTGATCCAAATAAGATCTATAAGCTGTAGTATGATATTTAGTTGTTGGGATAACCTTGAAATGTTAGTATTGAAATACCAAGATTCTTAATGTGTTAATTGTATAAGATTGCCTTGATGATTCAATGTATCCCTTTTATTGAGTGACAATATGTGGAATTGAATTTCTTCCTCTGTGTATCTATTGTAAATATGTTAAATTAATAAACATTTTCTTAAAGAAAAAGTATGTTGCATGTTGACATAATTATAACAACTTGTTGTAAAGAGTCTCTTCCCTTTCCTTATATACAGTGTTAATACATTTTTCTGCAATATGTACTGAACTCAAGCCATAATAATCTGACAGCTATAGTTAACTTTATAATGAGCAGTTAACAAGATCCAGAAACAAAATATTTAAAGCAAAAATACCTTATTTGGTTAGTAATATAAATTAGTTAAATAACTGTAAAGTAGTACAGTACAGAGTAGATAATTTTACATATTAATGTAGGAATAGCATTAGAGAAAGGCCTGTGGACTTTGGTCAGGGGCAAATGTTAAAAAAGTTTTGTTTGAGGCTATATATTACTTATGTTGGTCAAGGAGCTCAAGTGGGGGGGGGTGTCAGTATTATAGCACTGACGGTTGCATAGGTACTTACTGCATCTGAAGTCAGTGCTCGCTTACAGAGATTGTTCTAAACAAATAAAAGATACAAGATGACCTGAAGGTACAGTAAAAAAAAATACTTGCATCGGTGGGAGGCAATCAGTTTGAGTCTTTACATTGTGAGCCTGGTTTTGTGGTCATTATGTGTGAATGATGAGTGACAGCCAATCAACTTGAGTCTGTGTACTGCAAGTCTGGTCTTATGGTCATTCTCCATGGATGCACAAAGAGAGATATAGCTATTGCACTTAGTTGCCACAGTGTTTACAGCATTCTGCAGCTTAGAAGAAAATATTCAGACCAAGTAAGTGTCTCACAGCACAATTTCCGGACTTTTGGAATGTCAAAGTAATCAAAGATATCACTAACTCATAAGACTATGGACTTGTGAAACATACTGTTTAGTACAGATATGAGGCAATGGGGACAGTGCAGTGGTGTAATGGTTAGCATTGTCACCTCACAGCAAGAGGTTCTCCAGTTTGATTCTCGGTTGGGGGTGGCTGCTGTGTCGAGTCTACACGTGCTCTCTGCATTCATGTGGGTTTCCTCCAGGTGCTTCATTTTCCTCTCACATTCCAAAGATGTGCAGTAGGTGGACTGGACACTCTAAATTGGCCCTAGTTGTGAACGTGTGTATACAAGTGTGTGGTGTACACTCTGAGGAGGGTTGGGCTTTTTGCTAGCAACCCGATCCCCTAAAACCCGTACCTGCTACAGAAACAACAAGTACTGAAGGGCGCTCATTGCCCAATGTGCTGACTGCATGGGAGCAAATCCAGGATCCAGGATGAGGCAATGAAACTTCCCCTTTACCCGATGACAAATCAATATAAAATTAACAGTACTACACAAAATGTGATACTATTATAAGAAGGGATGTGCAGAGTTAGATGTCAGGTCACTGCAGATGACACATACTTTTTCTGATATTAGAACACACCTTCCTGATCTACATGGAGCTGTGTGTGTGTTTTTCATTTTAGAGCAGTTTGCCATCGATGAGCAGGCAAGAGTGTTCCAATCCTCTTTTAAATTTACAAGGGAAGAGACTTTGTGATTCACATGCAGATATGTGTGCCTTTTTCTTTTTTGAATGGTTTCCCATCATTGAGCTGACAATATTTCCAATACCATTTTCAGTTTAAAAGGGACAAATGCAGGAAAAAAGTTGGGGAAAGGTCCTTATGTATTGGCTAGATAAAATAAGAGCATGTACATTGACTTGCTCCAACAAACAAGCTACGATTTTTAAGCTAAAGCATGAATGGAAGATTTAAACATTTAAAACTGTATACGCCAATCACTTCTTAAAGGATGAGTATCAGTTTCATAAATAGACATGAATACTCAGAGTGACGTTATGTATTGAAGGATTTTAAAATTATTTTATATTTCATATATACTGAGATGCTAAATTCATTTGCATAAACATCATGAGTGCGTCTTCAAGTTAAAACAAAATACTGAAATGTTTTGCAGTTTTAAATTCCCTCTACATTTAAAAAGGAAAAACCTATACTGAGAAAAAATGGAGAGAGGCCTGTGACAAGTTAACAACCATTTGCTGACAATTTGTACTAGTCTGCCAAGGGTATCTTTTGCATAAAACTTTATAACTACATCATAAAGCTGAAAATGTGAAAAAAAAGAACTTCTAAACCTGCTTTAGTGCGGTCTACAGGAAATAAACATTTAAAACAGTGTAATTTATCTTAAGAAACAGTTCAGATATGTGAAAAATAAATATGTCCACATAACTTTTTGCTAATCACTTTTTACTTCTCTGAAAATACAATTTTCACAATTGTCATATTAAATAAAGCATATTAAAATTAGGAGTTTAAAGTATATTTAAAAGTAGATCCCGAGAATACACAAGAAGTATTTACTTCATAAAAAGAACTTGTGCACATGTAACAGAAGTTTTGCGGTTTTAAGCGAATTCTTGAAATCTAAAACATCCTTCAATACATGTATCATATAAGCTTGCAATAATGTTGACATCATTTGTTAAAGGAAATAAACTTTCAGTACCAATGAACCTAAAAGTGCATTCAAGTAAAGTGTTTAAATAGTTTGTACATGGCATCAGAAACTCTTTCAGCCGGTGTTTCAAACAGATGTTCAACTATTTAAATGGGCAGGCTTCCCATGGAGTCACCTACATAAAATGCCACATGTGCACATGTAAAAAATAAGTAACTTCAGTAACCAGTTCCAGAAATTAAGTGTCAAACGTCAATTCTTTATTTAATCTGTGAGATTTTGCTATAACAATGTCTTTGACAGTTTAATGAAATAGTACACATCCAAAGGGATAACACTCATGACATAGCTGCTAAAACCACACTGTGTGTGTGTGTGTGTGTGTGTGTGTGTGTGTGTGTGTGTGTGTGTGTGTGTGTGTGTGTGTGTGTGTGTGTGTGTGTGTAAATGAATAAATATACAAGTCAAATGATGCTTGCAAATAATGATTATTCACATCAAAAGATTCCATTGAAGTTTGGGACATAAAAATATGTGAACTGCTTAGAATGCATAATAATTCCATATTAGCTTAAAAGATGCCCAAATAATTTAATAATACAAAAATGTGGAATCACTTATTTAATTTTGAGTTCTCATGAAATCATTATTAATAGCAGGGTTAATCTACTTTTTATAGAGATAGAGCATCCTATAAATTTGGAATCTGTGCCACAAAACTACACAAAAAGTCAACATATTTTTCAGTTTACTTTAACTGCAGAGTGAACTATGCCCTTGCATTCTAGTGTCTTTGGCATTTGCTTGATATGTATCTGTTGCCATACAGAAGTTTGATTTATAAAAAAAAATGCAGTGCTTTTAAAGTTAGTAAGTCCATTTCATAGCAAACAGCAATATGTTTTAAAATAAAACTAAAAATGTTTAAAACATCTCATTGAGTCCAGGACTCGGTAATGATTTAAGACTGATTATTCACAACCTCTTTTTATTAATAAGGAAATTGTGCCTGCTGTCCTGATTATGGATGTAAAGAATACATTCAATAATATCCATAAACACAAATCTTACCTGCTGATTTACAATATATTTATAATGTGTATTCACCTCTCTCTTTTGCAAAAAAATGTTGCTCAGATGACTTTAATGTGGCGCTTAAAGGGGTGTGAGGTTTGTCCCACATAAAAAGTACTGCATGTACAGTGAGACAGATGAACAATCTATTGGGTATTGGAAGTTATGCATATGTAATGTCTAATATTAAATATCTTAGTAGAATTTTTCATAGTAAATTACCTATTTTTATGACTGTACTTGAAAACATTACCCTTGCCACATATATTACTACCACTCATTAGAGAAGATTAAGAGTATTCTTCATCCCCCTATCCCCAATTTTTTATACTTATTTTCATGTAGGAGAGCAAAGAATGTGCCCCTATGTTTTAATAAGTACAAACGACTGGGGGTAGTTGGATGAAGAATGTTCTTGAAACTTAGGGAGACTTAGGGATGTCGATGTCCATTAATCATACTGGATGTGACAACTATCATCTCATAAAAGAGAGACAGTAGAAAATGGTTTATGACATAAGGATATATGCATACAGCTGTCCAGCATTTTGACTGCAGGTACAGCTAGAAAATATGAGATGAAGCTTTTAATTTTTAGTATGAATTGTATATCATTATTAATATAAGCTAAGCTGGTCAACCTCACCCTTCTAAACAAACCAATAATTGTCAAGAATTTAAGGCTATGTCTCCAGCTCCAGAAGAGAACTCTTTTATTACACACAAGTTGTACCACCAAGAAAGCCATGTAAAAGTGATCTTAAATGAGGAAAACAAACTACCTATAGCTGTTCTCTGCATATGTAAATAGCATTTGTCATTACAGTACAGCATTTTTGTTCAGCACCAATTCTGTAAGTTGCAGAAGAAAATTAAACTTTTTAACAAAGCATCTTTTACATATCTTTTTAAATTTAGTAATCTATTGCACAAACCTGAGAATGGGGCTTCACTAATTTCTAAATATGTGAAATAGATTTCTTAACCACTAATTTTATGAAAGACATCTTCAACAGTTCCCTTTTAAGTGATAAGGGGCAAAATATCAATTATCCATAGCACTCCCTCATTTATAGCTTTTAATGAAGTACTGGTCTAATTTATGCTCAAGGGTGTTGGCCAAACTGAAACATGGTAGACACAGCAACAGTTTATGCTCTCTCCTGAAAATATGAATCTCTAAATTGTGTACAGCCATGGGGTATTGTGTATATTGTCAATTACTTGGTTTAATATCCTCATAATGAATCAGAATAGGTCAGACATGCCCTCCATGGGAGTTAAGATATGAATGTGAAATAAGTCAACAAACTAGTCATCACAGACTGCAACAGCAATTGAAATGCTGAGTCAGTCACTATCTACTGAGATTAAAAAATGCATTCACTGCTTAAATGGTATTCAAAGTTGAGTGGTTAAATTCATACATGTCCTGACATGCAATGTTGGAAAAAAAGTAAGATTTGAGGAAGCCTTGTGATGTTTGATCTCATTAACAAATCACCCACATAAAATTGTTTAGTAATAAATAACAGGGAGATTTATCTAAACGGCATTTAACAGAAAGCTGTCTGTATTAAAGTAATAATATAACGCGGTACCTATCTAACTCTGAACACAATGCAATACATTTATACCATACACATATATTCTGAAAATCTCAAAAGACTGGCTTAAGTGAAAATATTAATATCAGCTTTGTGAAACTCCAGTTTAAATCACTTAACACAACAGGCAGATAGCTAATACACAACAAAGAAATAAGTCCTGAGGTAGTGCCTATGGGTTGAGTACCCCCTAGTGCTAACAAGATTAAATTTGAAGAAGTGCACCTAAGCTCTGCCACCCTTTTATGGATTCTGTGTGAGTATGCACTTATGAATGCCTTTGATTCCAACAAGACTGCTTGCAACCTTTTGTTTGTATTCACACCAGTGGAGTCCCTTACTGCAAGTGCTGCAATCTTTAGCTTTCTGCCAAGGTGGAACTCTTACCGCAGAATTCTGCAGGCAGAATCCTCCATTGTGGGCAATCTATCATTTTCCTGTTTCTCCTTAACCAGAATCTTCAGCTCCAAGGCTAATGGTTGATTCCAGCTCATCTGAGACATAGCCACTGTCACATTATCTACATTACATCGCTAGGAGTTTCATCTGAACGCAGTACTGTTAAATGAATAGTGTGGCATTCTTTTAAGAAGGCAATAACTTAAGTTAATGCAGAGGGACAATGACTTGCTTAATTTACAAAAGTAGACATTCATATTCTTCTGTTGCTGCAACTGTTAACACTGCTGTGATATGTAGAAAGTTAGTTTCCCTGCTTTTTTCCTCAGCCTACAACCAAAATATAACAAACCTTTGAAGAGGATCCCACTGTGAGCAAATAGCAATCTTTTTTTTCACTCATACATGCCTAAACATTCAAGAAAAGGGACTAAATGCTTGTTCCTAAGCACATAGCCCAAAGTCTGAATTTGATAGTGCTACTACCAAAAGGCCTGCAAAAAGTAAGATTCTTTATGCTTTATTTGTTGAATATCATCCTTTTCTGTACTTGCCCAAAGGAGATTGTATGGTATGAATAATTATGCTCGGAGAGCACATTATAAAGAAGATGGTATCAGTAACAGAACATTTAATTCCAGAAATAATTCAATGCCTCTTTATATTTTACAGAAATATAAATGAGTACGACACTTCTTTCAAAGGAATTGTTGTCATTTTCAGTAACTATCTAAAAGAAAATGCCAGTGACATACTGATAGTAGAAACACTTTTAAAGATCAGTGACTACTGCTACTAATAAAAACACTTTTACTGGTAAACTGTATATGATTTTCAAAAAGAAACTGTTTCTTGTAAACTACAATTCAGACAATTTTGAATGAGTCCCAAAAGGAGAAATATTCTGTATTTAATAGTCATTATTTGTCTTTCATTCCATGCCATCTAGATGTAGATTATGTATGTTTCACTGTCTCCTTGGATAAAAAGAGATTTTAGACATACTTCTAATTGAAACCTTTACTTTATATATATATATCAGATTCACAGGAAGTCACCCTCATGAGAAAGACCTCCCAATCTTCAATCTGTGGCTCAACAGGTAGAACACATTTGGTGCCAGAAGATCAGAAGGCTGTGAGTTCTATTTCCACACTAGGTTTGTTTGTCTTTTCGGCTTTTCCTGGTTAGGGGTCACCACAGCGGAACTCCGGTCTGCTAATGATTGGCAGTAGATTTTTTATGGTGCCGTGTTGCCAGCCCGACGCCCAAACTTCAGTGAAGGCACGCCCATTCGCGCATGTCTTTCGGAGGCCACTGGACCGTTGGGGAGGGCATGCAGACTCCACACAGAAGGCACTCCAGCCGTGAATTGAACAGGAGAACCTCTTGCTGTGAGGCAACAACGCTACCACTGTACCACCGCGGCTTATGATTTCCACACTAGGTATTTGGAGTAATTTCCCAATACTGACACTGCAGTGTAGCATAAGAGGGATGCTAAGTGTACTGTCCCTCATATTAGATGTTAAACCGAGATCCCATCTGCCTGGGCTAGTGGTAGCTCAGGTGGATAAAAAAAATCCCACAGCACTCATTGAAAAAAATAGTAGAAGTTCTCCATTCCCCTGGTCAAATTTCCACTTGTCAGTATAAATACTACCACATATCTCTTCTGAAAAGAGTGTACTAGCTTAGTGGGACTAAACTAGTCAACATAGAGAAAATAAATAAAATCCTCAGGAAGTTTTCACTTGCTGTGGTGTCTTTATGAGATTGAACTGTCTCTAAATTGCTGATAAATTAACTGATGATGTGTTCAAATTTTATCTCTAATTTAATGTCATCTAATTTCACTGTGCGCAGTGCAAATGGGTGGAAGAATTAGAGCGAGGATTTGAAAAATACTTTTAAAATAGTTTTCCTTTGTCTTATTTCCAGTAGGAAGCTTGAGTTCTAACAAGAAACCAAATGGCTGCTTTCAATGAAGACACCACTGGAGGTGGGTGCATTTGCATGTGAACCTGTGGTAATGAATCTGTGTATACCAGTGTCAGAATGCAACCTATCAAGGGGCCTACACAAGGACTCTATTTGACAAGAGTAAGGCTTAACTACTTAGCTTGAAAAAAGTAGTTTCAATGTAAGTCTGGCTCTTTGTACTCTTATCTGTGAAGCAAGATGCAGTAGAGTGCAGATGTGAGAGAGATAATACAGTAGATTGAAATGGAATGGTGAATATTGTCACAATCAGTATTTCCTGCATGCATATTCTCATGGATTGTTATATAGCAGCATGGGGGAGCCTCCATTAAGTAGCATCTGGATATACATATTTTCATACAGCCCTGACTATAGTTTAGGCTTCTGGGATTGATTATCTACCCTGACACTGGAGGATCTGGATGGGATGGGGAGAGGAGTAAAGGGCCAGAGCAAGCTCAATTCTCTTAAGGAAGAGGGAGTGGGACACATTGGGAGTATAACTGATTCTTGAGACCCGCTGGTGATACTGGGACCACAATGATGAGCCATTGCTGTAGTAGGTGGGCAGCCACTGAGGGTGGACATCACCATGTAGGTAGAAGCATTGCCCTTGCAAATGCAGTTCTCACAATGACTTCTCCCTGCACATCAGCTAGAGGAAGGATTAGGCATGAAAAAGCCCTGAGTGTTTTCAGGAAGACTCTTTAGGGGCAGTCAACTCTTTCCTCCCTTCCTATCAGTTCATGGTCCTCTTCCTGATCCACTGGCAACCCTATCTGGGGAGGGGTAGTACTAGGAAATGAGGTCCCCCTCACCCTTTACTGTGGATTTCCAGTCCTCTCTCCATTTTCCGAATGACCCCATTTTGGGGGCAATACAAGACAGGGAGGAGGAGATATAGATGTGGTCACCAGGTAAGCCAATGCTCTGGTGCCACAAAGGACCAAAAAAGATGCACATGGTTGAGCAGTGCAGCACACCACAGAACAGATTAGCATGGATTCACATGGACTAGCATAGAGAAGAAAAGGAAGTCAAAGGACCAAAGAACTGCAATGTATGGCAGAGTTTGGAGGAGGAAGGTGGGAGGTGTGGGTCTAGTGCTTTAGGTATGGTCTACAGGTGTCATTGAGGAATATCTGCAATGAGGCAAGTTAGAGGTAGAATGTGACAGCTGCAGAGGATGGCAGTAGAGCAGAAGAAGTGAATAAAAACAGAGATGGGGTTCTTGTTACATGAATGGGAAGGCAATAGGTAGAGTTGGTTAGGGTTGGAAGTATAGATGAGAAAGAAGCTAGCAAAGATGAGAGGCTTCTAGACGAATGTAGTAGGATGGAAGTAGATGAAGCTGGAAAGGTAGATAGAGTGGAGGAGGGTCAAAGAGAGGCCAGTAGAAGAACTGAGACCTGTCAAAAGATACGGAGACAATTGCAGAATAGAGGGAGGATGCAGGTAGACCAGATTGAAAGAGGGCAGAAAATGAGAAGAGGTAGTGCAGAGACTGAATGACATAAAGGAATTGGTTGCAAGGACAATGAAAATGGGTAAGGATTGAGTGGGAATGTTGGAAGAAGGAAGTGTGGGTGTCATTAGGAAAGGCAAGAGAGAAGAACTTAGAATGAGAAGGTGGAACAGAATAGGAGTGAGAGCAGGTCAGGCATAGCAGATGCTCCGGAGGGTATGCAGGTGTAGTAAGTGAGGGTACCTTGATAGGGCCCAGCACAAGCAGGTTAGGAAGAGATGGTACAGGAAGGAGTAATATAGCAGAAGGGATGAACACTGCTGACTAGAGGCTCAGTTAGCAAGAGTATTATGCAAGACGCTAGTGCATGGGCAAAGAGCTATTAAGATGCTGCCATGGAATAGTGCTAGGGATTGTGTGTGAAGAAGTAACCAAGATAGTCAGAAGAGGCTGAGGTATTGCACATTCTGTGGTGGATGAGAATTTAAATTATTTTCATGGTGGGATAATGTTATAGGCAATAAGAAGGGCTGGAGGGGGTAGCAGGTAATTGCAAGAAACTGTAATGAGCAGTGTCATTCTGAGAAGTGATAGCTGTGCAAATAGACAACACAAGTAGAACAGACAGAATAATGGAATATAACAACAGACTAAGGGAGCAAGGCTATGAGTGCTGGGAGGTTTGCAGATAGAAGAACTTTGTTGTAATTACAGATGACACCAGAAGCTTAGCCAATTGTTGAAGTCAATCATTTTGTTCTTATACTGTGGTATCATTCTGGGCAAAGGCAGGATGCTACTCAGTGCTAAGATCATACTTGCCTGGGCCACATGATCCGAGAGATCTTCCATGTCTCTTTTCATGTAGTTCAGGGAGGTACATCTCAAGTCATTCACTCCAGCATGGACAATGACAGAGTCATATTTGTACTTGTTGTGGAGTGACTTGAGTGCATGCATTATGTGGTGGATCCTGGCATCCAGCAGTCAGCTGAATGTAATTTACTCCTTGTTCAGCCTGGTGAGTGGGACATCAGTGTGTCTGACTGTAGAGTCACCTATGACTAAAGTGTTAGGTACATTGTCTTGCCTTAGGGGCTGATGTTGGGTGGCACACTGGTGTTGTGAGCTATGTGTCACTTTGGTTGTGACTGGTGTTTGTTTGCGTTTCAGCTTCGGAGGTCCTTGTTGCTTGGGCAGGTTAATGTTAAGATCCTCTGCATATGTGGGTTTAGTGTTGCTATGTGTGAGTGTTGATGGTGTGGGTTTTGAAGGGCTATGAGTTGCTTGAGGTGTAGTGCAGGTGTTAACCTTCTCCTCTTGACTGTCTAGCACAATCTTGGCCGGAGAGAGCTTTGCTTCCAGTTTGGTTATGTAAGTGCATCTCTCGCAGGTTGTAGTGCTGGGTGGTAGGAGGAGAGGGTTGTTGGACAGGAGAAATCACCGGAAGCTGACCCTTGGACATGCCTGTTTAGGTGCTTTTTTTGTAAAGTATAAGAGCTGTTTTCCCTTACCTTTGCAAGGTACTTTGCAATTATAGGCTGTTTAGTGCCTTCGATTAATTTCTCCTTATTGATAAGGAGAGTTGAGTGCTTGTATCAGTTTCAGGCTTCCTGGTGCTTTCCAGCAGGTTCTAGAGCAAGTGCTAGTCACAGGGGTTCAGATTTTAGTGCTACTACTGAGAAACCAGCTAGTTCTAAGGGAAAATTTGAAGAGCAGACTTTCTGGCATCTGGAATAGCTGAACTGTAGCTTTGCGGTGCTGCATGATGCGAAAAATGTGCAAACACACGTGTTTTTGAGAGAGAAAGTTGAAAGGGATAGAAATCAGCCCAAAAAGGCTAATAAAATTACAATTTCAGAGCTGAAAACCACTCCTCTAGTGTTAGATAGGCAGTACAATGCTCACCACTCCCACTGGTATCTACCACAGCAAGGTCTGGATAGCTCTGAACATAGAAAATAAAGTCCTGAGACAAGCAAAGCCTGGGATCTGGACTGGCTGCAAACAAGATAGTATTTTTTTTGTTAAAACAGTCTAAACAATGCAATAATACAGTAGATAAACACAGAAAAGGCTAACACATTTGAATGTGTAGTCCTAAACAGTAAATGCAATTAAAACTCTACAAAATTAGCAATTTAAAACTTTTTAAATGAAGCAAGGCAAATGCACAACTGAAAAATGATTTAAGAGGCAGTAATACAGCAGAATAAGTAGCTAGTCTACATATACAGAGAAGTCTATATATACAGAAAAGCAGCTAAAATACAAACAATTCAGATGCAGTGCAGCCTAGAGCACAAATACAGTTATAATAAATGCTCTAAAATATACTCTATATTTCCAAAATGTTTGAGAAGCACAGCCAGAACACAAGGAGATTCAGGCAATTATTATTATTTTTTTTGAAAGGGAGAAAGGAGGAACAGAACACCTTCTCAGATGTTTTCTCTGTATTAGGTAGAATGAGCTAATGATTCTAGACTGGGAGGAGTGTCCCAGATCAAATTGCCACCAAGTATAACAAGACACCAACAGGGAGGAAGGATGGGGACCAATGCTAAAGCTATTAGCCTACACTCTTTATACAGTAAACACTACATAAAGCCACAAAATTAAAGTTTTTAAACAGATAAAGGAGCAAAGAAACTCTGCAAAATGCTTTTAACTGCAAACAAATATGTTACCCGTGCAGATTAGTTAATAGCAATAAAATGCAGTAAAAACTATGCAGGCAGGCAATAAAAAGTGCTATATATAAATTGCTAGAGACAATAATCAGTATAAATAAGCCAAAAAAACAGGATACTTATATATCTCAAATCAGAGTTGTAGTCAACGCCCCTCCTCCACTCTGCTCAGTGTGTATAGACAGAAATCCTCTCAAAGTTAGGGCTTAAATACGAGAAGATACAACCTTAGACAACTTTTTTTTAAAAAAAGCAGAAAAGAACCAGACCCAGTAGCCAGCAGCCAATTAACACAATCCAGCCAGAGGTAAAGAAAGGCTTTTGCTAATTCAAGATGGCCTGTTCATGTGCTTTGAACAATCACTGTAAAGACAAACAGGCCCAGAGCCAGCAAATCTGAACTAGAACAATGCTAAAGCTATTAGCCTACACTCTTTAGACAGTAAACAGTACAGAAAGCCACAAAATGAAAGTTTTTAAACAGATAAAGGAGCAAAGAGACTCTACAGAATGCTTTTAACTGCAAACAAATCAGTTACCCATGCAGATTAGTTAATAGCAATAAAATGCAGTAAAAACTATGCAGGCAGGCAATAAAAAGTGCTATATATAAATTGCTAGAAACAATAATCTGTATAAATAAGCCAAAAAAACAGGATACTTATATATCTCAGATCAGAGTTGTAGTCAACGTCCCTCCTCCACACTGCTCAGTGTGTATCATACCTTTAAGTCAAACTGAAAGGGTGGTAAGGGTCTGAATTAAGGAGGGACTGGAAGAAGTGAGCAAAGGTGGAAAAAAAACATTAGAAAAAATGGATGATGTAGGACAAGAAATGAAGAGTAGTTAAAAATGAGAAAATATGGAAAGTATTGCTGTTTTACACTATGAGTTTAGGGAAGAACATGGGGAAACCAGAAACACTGTTAAATGAGAGGAAATGGACATGACAGGTACTACAGAGATTTGGGCTAATAGAAAAAAAAAGATGATGCATAGTAACACATGGGTACAAAACATCATGAAAGAAAGAATGTGGGCAAGAAAGGAAAGGTTTCAGCAAACTACATAAGGGAAATTACTGGGAGTGATGTCAGGGAATACGAGGAAGATGAGGAAGGAGCCATGACAAATGGGGAAGAGAAGGCTGAGATTATCATCAGTGAGATTAGTGAAGAAACCTGAGCAATGAGAAGGTTGGCATAGAAGCATTATATACATTCCAAAAAGAAGGAATATGTCTGACTCATGCATAGAATAATATCACAGAGATGAGAAGGATGGATGATGATTATGGCAAATATGAATCTGCTAGAATATAGTTGGGGTACTCTGGATCCATGTTCAAAAAAGAAAATGATTTAACTGAAGTTTTATTCCAAGGAAGAGTCACCCAGCTTTTAAAGGATGATTCTAGGATCTCTGTGATCCTAGTCATATTACTATGCATGGCAGAAGGAGGACATATGGTGGATGTAGAGGCATCAGTAGCAAATAGTGATCATGAAATTACTGGGGTTACTGTAGGATGCTGAAAAGAAAAGCCACTTACTAAAATATATTTCTGGGATTCTGGGGGGATGGTAGCCTATAAGGATCTGGGGAGGACACTGATGAAAGGGGCCTATATTAGAAGACTGAATGTTTAGGTGATCGAACACCTAAACATCAATGTTCTAATATTGGAAGCAAAAAATGGCGAACGGCCGATTTAACACAGGGAAAGATTTCCCTTGGCCGTTCGCCGGAGTTTGCTATTTCCCTACTGTTGAGCGATCTCGGAGTTGGTATATTTAGTTGGGGGGGGGGCACAGCCCCCCATGTCATGGGTTGTGGAGGGGTAAAATCCTCCACTTAATTTAAATGTAAAGTAATGTTTTTTTGTGTTGTGGCTGAGGGACGTGTTTCCTGGGACGTTCGACATTGTGCGGTTCGATATTAGAAGATCGATGTTTAGGTGTTTGATCACCTAAGTGTTCAGTCTTTTAATAAAGACCCGATGAAAGAGCTGGAAGACTGTATGGAAGAGAGGGCACAAACGGATTATGGGAGGGACTTAGGAATGCAGTTATGAATGCATTTGATAAGGGAGGGAGAAGAAAGAACAATAAGAATAAAAAAGAGGATAGTGTTGGTGAAGAATGAGATCAGTGAGACAGAGAAGGAGAAGTGAGTCATCAGGATCCAAAACAGGGAAGTGAGATCAAAAACTGTACTCTGTAGTGGCTAGAAAAATGTCAATGAGGGGTATTACAGCAGCTAAGGACAAAGGGAAACTGGAACTAGGAAAAGGAATAAAGCAAAGGATTATTTTTTTCAGTTACACATCAGAAACGAATGAGGGAATGGCAGATTAAGTCAAAACTGATCAGCAAAGAAGTGAAGAAATACTAGGAGTGTTGGACAACTTCTCTGCCATTGTCTTCACAGAGAATCAAAGGGGTGAATACTCAACCGAGAAGAAAGGATGGAAATAGGGAAGGATCTTGTTAGTGAGAGAGAAAGAATCCGGGAGTGTTGAACCAAAGTTTGCCAAACAGGAGCAGTACAGATCACCCCCAAACATCCTTAAAAATCTGTCCAAACATCCAACAAAGACATTAAAAGAGCTGCTCAGCAGATTATTTGCCAGGAGAAGGATATCAGAAGACTGGAAGAAGGCAAACAGGTGTATGTTTCTACAAACAAGGACGCACAACTTCTGCTAGAAACTACAGACCAATCAACCAGATCTCAATAGCAGGGAAAACGATGGAAAAGAATTCTCAGGTGAAAGTTCATGGGATTTCAATAGTTTGTCTATTACATGACATGAATGAGTATGGATTCATGGTCCGAAGGTGTTGTCACAGATACCTAATTACATTTTAAGACTGGTTTAAAATGTACCTGGAAAGGGGTTTATTAGATTATGTGTTTACCTATTTGCTAGTAAGGCATTGGACTCAGTCCCTGAGTGATTGCTGTATAATTAGCTTTAGTGATTAGAGGTAGGAAAAAAATGCTTAAATGGGTGGAAAAGTAGAAGGAATTAGGGCAGTGATTAAACATATATTACAAAGTTCACTTCTTGCCTGATGATCGTCAATATTTTTACAGATAATTCAAGAGGCATTGAGAACAGATTCAGCTAGTCTGCAGATGATACTGAAGTTAGGTTAGCAAATAAGGATGGAGGTGGACTCCAGGGAAATATCTAGATGAATTTTCAAAATGGAAGAGAGTTGGCAGTTAAAATTAAATATAGCCAAACATAAATATTGCATATGGGATTCATTAACCAGGGAGAAAGTACAACTGAGGATGCATTGAAGTCAAGTAGAGGCACTATAGAAATATTTGTGAATGGCGGTAACAGCACAAGTGGACCATCATATTCAACATGGCAAAATGTAACCAAAGCTATCCATGTAATTCATGCATCCTGTAGGTTATAGACTCAAAGGATAAGATATCCATTCTCCCACTATAGTGGGAGCTGGTCAGACATCCCCTGTACTGTAAACAAATTTGGAAACCATCCTGCAAGAAGGTAACTAAGTAGTTGAATGCAATGGGATACAAAGAAAGCTTGATAGGACTGGAACTTTGCACACAGGTAACAAGAAAAGATAGGCAGTCACAATTTTAGCGCACAAGGTCATGAAAGGAAGTAGTGAAAGTGTTGAAGTAGAGATATAAGATCAGGATGGAGAAGGCATCAGCCGTAGACAAGTAAAATGATCCACAACCTCAACTACAAGACATTCTTCACGAAAAGGGCTACAAGGGCTGTGCTGAGTGCCTGTTACAGTAAGTACAACTCAGTACATTGGCACAAGCATGAGAGAGCTAGAGGAGAGGAGGGGAAGCAAAACAAACTCCTTCATATGATATTTATGTATGTTGCGTTATTAAATGCTGTTTCAACTATCCTTTGAAGATGCTTTTTTTTATGTCTCAAAAAAAAAAGCCATAAACCCCTATTGAGGAAGCAAAGGAGTGTGCTGAGAGAAAAAAAAAAAGCATAACCTAATCACTTTTCAAACATGAAATTCCTTACAAGAATCCACACACTGCAGATAAGTAACTGTAAGATTTGACAACGGATATTGAAGAAGCACAGGAGTGTACTGACTGCAGAACAAAATGTATTCCACAGCACTGCAATGTAGCTGTTCTTCGCTATGAGGTATTTCAATGCTTGAAATTAGCTAAGAATGTCATTGTAATTTTGCCCTGAAAATTGAAGTCCTCTACAGAGGAAAAAAAAATGCTAAAACATTAAATGTTAGAGCAATGTGCTGGCCTGTACTATTGCTAAACTGCTCAGTAGCAGTTTACAGATGTATGGTCAATAAAACATGAAGTCTGGGATATCTAGGAAATAGAAATTTAAATAATAATCTTCAGTGAATTCAATGTGTTATATGTGCATGTTTTATGGCAGGTGGGCAATATACTTTTTCGGTACTTATGTATTATCGCAACCACACTGCAAGCCTGGGATAATTTGTGATGTTTTGGAGAAATGTTTAATGTTAACCTCAGATGGGGTGTGTAAACTCCTAACTACTATTCTGTGACATTGCTTGTGAGCCCTGAAGAGGAATAAGGAAAAATGCCTCTCAATCTGGGAAGCGCCCTTTACTGATGATTTTCAACTGTAATGTCCGAAGGCAATAATTGGTCAGGAATGAGTAAGCAGGAACTTTTACTAAAGAAAACCTTGTTTCTAGCCATACCATTTCAGTGATTCCCCCAAATCAGGCACAAAGTCTAAACACACATGTGGTTGTCTCCCTCAAATATTTAAGTTTCAGCTGGTAACTGCAGATAACTAAGGAGGGACAATGGGACACAATGCAACAGAGGTACTTAACTTTATATGTGCAGACTCATTGTAAACACACAACTCACATGAAGAGTGCCCTTTTAAAAACAAACGATGGTTCCCAATACAATAAAACTAGCATTTAACATTACCGGTGCCCAACAGCAGCGGGTCTTGCTGGTTTTGCTGTGATGCACTTGTGAGTAGAACAGTAGCAGATGAATTAACCTCAAGCTTCAAGGTTCCCCATGTGGACAACTGCCACTGTTACACCTTGTATGCATAATTTTTAAAATACATCAGTCTTACACAGGGAAGTAAAAATGTACTCAGTTTTATAAACAATTAGGTGCCACACTTCCCAGTAACTCTGACAAAATTTGTTCGGCAGGAGAAGGGCTTGGAAATGAGCTGTTTCTCCTGCTCCAAATGTGGTTGCGATAATACGTAAGTACCATTTTCTTTCTTGGTCATACTTTTTCAAATTTTTGCTTATATGTGGTATTAATTGTTTTGTTTATTAAAGCTGAACACTGTTTAATGCATTACTGCTGTTTTTACATAATTGCAGACCTAAGCCAACAGTGCCCACTATGATTCATTACAAGTTGTTTATCAACTCAAAACTTACTTAGAAAAGATGGAGAAAGTAAGGAAAGTGTTATATTCACCTTACCCTCATCTGCTAGTCTGGTCGCGATGACAGATCACTGATAATGTTTTCCCGGTTTAATTCCTCCTAGTCGTTTGGGTTTCTAATACCATGATGGGAATGGAGCTCACTCCCAGCTCACTCCCAAGTCAGAGCATGATTAAAGTTCCTGAAATTAGTATTGTTTCAATTTTTGATGTTAGCTAAAAGTGCTCTTTGCAGCAGCTGCAATGTGTCCAGAACTGACTCCTTCAGCAATTTATATGGAGCTACATGTATTTGTAGCATATCTAAGTACAACTGTAAATTATTTTTATTAGACCTATTGCTCATAGTATGGTTAGAACTGTCTGGTTATCTTTCTTCCACATTACTCTCATTTCTGGATGAAAAAACTGGTATTTTATGACTTTGTGTCTCTATTACATAAGGCACTGTAATCACTGGGTATAGCTATTTTAATGATCGATGCTGCTTTTGACTTTTTTTCATGGACTACTGTATCTGTTTTTTTTTATCTATTTTTTGAACTGCTGGTAATAGTGATCCCATGTGACATAAACTTCATCATTCTCTACAATGCATTGTAGTTCATGTTTCCAGTGCTTCTCAACTGCTTCAGTATTGTAGTGCTTGCATAATCCTCAATGCCATAGCTGGTCTTAGGCATAGGCCAACTAGGCAGCCACCTAGGGTGCCATTCTTACAGGGGGGCTTTTCCAGTAATCTGAATGGTATAGGTAGACCAGGATGGGGGGCACCAAGTGGTGTGTGGGGCGCTGTGGAGCCCTTTTGCCTAGGGCTCTAGCTGACCAAAGGCCTGCCCTGCTCAATGCAACAGTCTTGCCACATTATTGTGCCTTTCAGTATACAGGCCCTCTGCCATGAGTGTATCACAATAGAACCTGCATTTGTGGGTTTCTTCTACATGTTCAATGAACTTTGTAAACCAATGTGTTGACATGAGGTTGTTCCAGGAGATCTTTGTATTTGCCTCAATACTTATGCCTTTCCATAGTTCTTTCCTTTTCATCTGATCCCTCTCCTTGCATTCTTCCTTTTGTTTTTTTTTTTGTTTAGTTTTTTTTGGCACATTCAGCTGCTATCTGATTTTTACCTACTTCTAGTTTGATTTCCATTCCTACTTCATACTGATATGTTTCTCCTAAACCAAGCAGAGAAGTCATCTTAGAGTTCTTCTTCTCATGTTTTAAAACTGTTTGGATCTGGTGAGGTCAACTAATGCATATGCAGTACCATGACTGCAGATCTCTATATGTAATCAGTTTCGAGAAGGCTCTTACCTCCTTCAGAATGATGAATATAGAAGCTTGGTATACATTAAGTTTATACATTATTTGCTAAGCATGAAGCATTTTCTTGTTTTCCTGTCCAATTGATCCAATACCTTTTAGGGCCAGTCAATCACCACAAAACTGTAAGTTAGAATAGGAAGAACAAATAGGGGAATAGCCTGGACTTTATTCTTAGCTGTCAAAGCAGTTTTCAGTATTAGTTTTAGTCTTCTAATGTATTCCTTACTGAGTTTGATTCTCATGTGTTAATGATTTATTGCCAATCCTTCATCAGTTCACAAATATTTATACACTCACTCATGCTAAAGTTCCTTTATATCACATTTCTGTCCCAGATTTATGTTTTTTTAGTGCTGCAGTTTTCCTGCTTTAAACATTGCTTTTGCACATTTATCAACACCTAATGACATTCTTATATCATATGAGAATGTTTTAATCACCTGCAGGTGTGCTGTGAACTCATCATCTGATGAACTATGCAATTTTAAGTCATCCACAAAAAAGTAGATGAGAAGTCCTTAAACAAGTTGTTTACTGGGATGAAAGCTATAACCATGGCCTAATCTGTTAAGTAAACAACTTAGTGGGTTAAGGGCAAAATAAAAAAAAGCAGTGGTGACAAAGAATCACCATGGAATCCCCCTTTGAATTTTTATCCCTGAGATAATAATTTGTGCTTTGTCTTGGCTTAACTGCGAAATGGTTTGCCACTGTTTCATGGTTGCTGTAATATAACTGATTAATGCAGGGTGTTATCTTATACATGTATAAGCATTCCTTTATACATGAATGTGGGATACTGTCAAATGTTTTTAGTAATCTGTTCATGCCATGCTTAGATTCTTTCTCTTTTTACAATTATCTATTATGGTTTTCTTTAGTAACTAATGATCCTTTGTTCTATATTACTTTCTTTCATTACCTTTTTGCTCTATTGCTATAATTCTTTTCCATCTGACTAGTAACTCTTGTCAGCATCAATTCCGGTATAAGGTTTGCATATCATTGGAAGGCAGGTTATTGGTCTAGAGTTTTTAGGATGGTAAGCAGGTTCACTCTGAAGAGGAGTATTCTTTTTCCTGTTGTTAAGCAGGATGGTGTCTGTTCATGAAGCACATATAAGTAAGTAATTCTTAGTCAGGGTTAAGTCTTTTTTCAAAGATGCTAATAATTTTTGATAAAAGTTAGGTACTGCATTTGTGCCCAGGGTTTTATAATTAGAAGCTTTTCTTAATCTTATTTACATTTCTCTGGCTATTACTTCATCCCATTTCATATCCTCAACATTAGAACACCTTACTGTTTCTTTTAATTTTTCTATCCATTCAGCATCTTTATTATGTTCCACAGGATGCTTATAAATATTTCTCCAAAATATGTCTATTTTTTCTTTTTTTTTATGCTGTTTCTATTCTTTTTGCTTTGTTTTCAAGTTGTCTATAGAACTTTTTTGGCTTATCTATGAATTGCTTATTTGTACCTTGCCTTTACATTTATTAGCACATCTTCTAAGATTGTTTGCCTGTGCTGATACATTTAGTGCAGTAGTATATGTAATCTTCTTTTCTACTTTCCTTCTTTGCTTTCTCACTTTTTGCATTGTAAAAATGTTGCTTGTATCTCTCTTCAAATATCTTTGGCACTGCATTTTTGTATTAATTAGTTTTGAATTCCCCTTTGCATAAATATTGTGCCATTCCAAACATCTCTTTTTTCCTCATGTCAATACTTCTTCAGATACCTCCTGCTCCATTTGCGTTCCTTAATCTGGGAAGTCATTGTTCCATCATGATTTTCTACACTAAATCCTTCACTTTGCAGATAATCCATGATTTCAGTTTTTATTTAATGTCTTCCTTGTCAATCCTCTGTTGTACATTTCCTCTTTGTTTTCTTATTTTTTATATTGTGAAATCTTTCATATCTAGATGCCTTTACCTTTATTTTTTTCAAATATCTTTGATGCTGCCTTTTTGTATTGATTAGTTTGGCTTTCTCCTTTGCATAAATATTGAACCATATCAGATTTCCTTTTCTTTCTCATGTCCATGTTTTTTTATACCTTTCAAAGATCTCTGGATTTTATTCTTTATATTTTCACACTTTTTCCTGGTGGCCCAAATCTTCCTCTTCTATGTAATATTCTTCATGGATTTGTTGTATTAATGACAACAAATCTTTTCAGTTTGATGTTCAGAATGTCAATTAAGTCTGTGGTCATAACAGTAGGAATACCAAGCCAAGACACGGCCCTGACTGACAAATTCTTGCTCTAATTAATAAATTTACTACAAGTGCTCATGTGCTACATGCTCATGACACACTTGTTCACTGTCACTTGCTCAGAGGCAAGTGCTCAAACTCCCACTAACTCAATCTCCTGTAACTACTTAGTCCTCCAAATACCCTATCCTATAAAACTCTATACACCTACTAGAGCCCTAATTCCAACCCTAAAACATCCTTCTGATTCCCTAACCCTGAAACTTACTTTCTGCTCCCTAAACTTAAAATCACCCTCTTGTTCCCAAACTGTAGGAGTATCTTTTTGCTCCCCTAACCTTAAAACTACCTTCCTGCCCCCTTTTATCTTAACCAAGTCATTGCAGCATGTAGTATATATCATCATCATGAAACATTTAATATGAACAATCTGTATTATTTCACTGCGATGTGTGCATCATTCCCATAATGATTTGCATTATGAGATAAGCAACTTTATAATTTGCCAAAGCACATACAAATTCTCTGAATAACACATACATTCTTTTTAACAGAATATGCCAGCAATAAAATATTTTTAGCATAATGTATTTTTGACATGACCAAAACTACAACAAAGATTTAGATTAAATAATTAATCATATATTTAACTGTGCACAGTACATTTGCCTTTTTATAGACTTCATCCTTCATAAATGAAATAACTGTTTACCACGATTAGCTGGAATCTGAATATCAGCTCAAAATATGTATGTCATTTGAATAGTCTTTGAATAGTTAGAAAACAAATAATTTAAACTCAAATAATGTTAGCAAATAAGTGGCTGTCATTATTTTAAAAAAGGAATGCCCTTTTTCCGATATTCAAAAATATCATTAATTAATATGTTAAACGCATATATTACAATATAGTCAAAATAAACAGATCCAAATAATTATTGCATAAATTTAAAAAAAAATTATAAACCAGAAACCTTAAAATACCACATACGTCACTAAATGTAATACTGATAACCACTTAACAGACTTCAAAAGCCTATAGTTTGTTGAGCAAACACTACTAAAGAACAGAGTTCCTGACCTTTTATATCTAAGATTTCTACTTTTGTGAGTAAGTGTTAATAATGTAAGCATAAAAGATTTTAGGCACTTCAGCAAGTATTGATCAAAATGTATTAACGTGTGTTGAATACATGTGAAAAATTTAACTGCAGGCATAAGTGTACTGCAATAGTTCCTGTACCCAGATTGAAAATAACTTGTGAAATTGGTGGCTAAAACTAATAGTACTAAACAGACATATTTTTAAAGTAGTTCCAGCCTAAAAAAGTTAAAATTAAATCATCATTAAACAATTTGTTAGAATTATTGGTAAATAAAATCTTGCAAAATAAAGACAGTCTAGTTTGTGAATTGCTTTCTAGCCTGTGAAAACATAAAACTGGGGCTTTAAATTAGAAAACAAAAACTGGTGTCTGCAACTTTTTAAAGTAAACATTTAATCTTTCATTCAATTAGCAGGAACATCAGCATGTAAAAATGATTTATTTAAATAATTGAGTAAATTGTAAGGGGATTCAAATATTTGCACAAAACAGAGGTCTCTAATCCCTACTTTATCAAAAAGTATTAAAAAAAGGCCCTTATTTAGTTACCTGTATAGTGAGCACTACTGAGCTGGTATTTTTCTTTGAGTTGTGGTAATGTTGGAGTTTGATTATTCTTAATAATAGTATAAGTGACTACAAACCCAGAAAATTGTTTTTCCACTCTCCAAAATACTGGAGAGATGCATACACTCTCAGGTCTCAAACTACCTCCTTACTAACAACCTCCTTTCCAGTACTCAGCATGGTTTCTGACCAAACCATAGCACCACCACTGCCTTACTCTCGTTTACTAACACTATCCTTCAGCATAAAAACAATGGCTATCTCTGCACTGCTACTTTCCTAGACCTATCTAAAGCATTTGACATGGTCCCACACAAACAACTTATCTCTGTCCTCAATAACCTATCCTTCTCACAATCGGTCACCAACTGGTTTCAGAGTTACCTGTCTGACCGCCAACAATCCGTTGTATGGCAGAATGACCTATCTCCCCAACTACCTGTCTCCATAGGGGTTCCCCAAGGATCCATCCTTGGACCCCTACTCTTCTCTGTTTACACCAATAATCTAGCCTCTGCCACCAAACATGGCACACTCATACAATACGCAGATGACTCGACCATCATCTGCTCAGCCCAGTCCCTACCCAAACTGCAAAAGTCACACAGGAAGCCTTTTCCTCTGTTGAAACATGGTTATCCGATGCCCGATTAATACTCAACCCAAACAAAACTAAACTACTCATCTTCCAGTCCACCAAACATACTCAAAACAACTCTCACTTTAACATCACGGCAAAAGACAACACCACTATATACCCAACTGAACACACCAAATTGCTAGGAGTGGAAATAGACAATAAACTAAAATTTGACATTCACATATCCATGACTATAAAAAAAGTCCACAAAAAACTAGGAGCGTTATACAGAAATAAGCAATTTCTCACCAAAGCAGCAAAGATTTCAATAGCAAATTCCCACCTTATCTCCACCCTACTTTATGCCTCTCCAATATATACCAACCTAAGGCAACGTGATCTAAACAAGCTAGAGACCTGCTACAACAAAATCACCAAATTCACCACAGGGGCATCCTACCGTAGTCATCACTGTCTCTCACTTGCTGAACTGGGCTAGCTTGAACTCCCTCACCTCCTTCAGTGGTTTCAACTCTCACTCGCCCACAAACTAGTAAACCATCCACTAAATGTCCCATCCCTCCAGAATCTACTCCAACCCTATCGCACCACCAGACCACTAAGATCCAGCAGCAAAAACACTTGCAGATCACTAAAGCCAATAACTCTGCTGGTGAAGCACTATTCTCTTGCGCCATAGCCAAATTATGGAACTCACTCCCACCCACAATTACCTCCATACCATCATGCACCCACTTCAAAACTTTACTAAAAGCGCACCTAAAAACATGCTGGCTATGCCCTTGCAACTCCCACTCTAATATCACCTACCCCATCCAACCACTACCTTTCTTTCCACTCCACTAAGTACCTTGATCATAGCAAGCTCAGATGCTCATAAGCCTAGTACTTATTATACAGCAGGAACTTCTTATTGTAACATTTGTTAATGTCTGGTATGCACTTCACAGATAAAGATTCTAGTTGTCTACTGATGTACTATGTTCTTCATCTGTAAATATGTTGTAAGTAATTGCTATGTAAATTGTTAATCACTATGTAATCCAATGTAAATACTGTCTGTTTATTTTAACTGTGGAGCTTTTCTCCCCGGGCCTCCGCTGAAAATGGACCTACGTCCAGTCGGACACTCCCGGTCAACAAATTTAAATAAATAAATAAATAAATAAAATTAAAAGCACTGGCTTTGTCAGGGAAAAGTGCATTTTGTGCTCTTTTCAGTTAAGCAGAGAACAACAAATCCTTTTACAGTTAACAAAGCTGTGCGTGTGTGTGTGGCTTGTGTGTGTGTGTGTGTGTGTGTGTGTGTGTGTGTGTGTGTGTGTGTGTGTGTGTGTGTGGTTATATATATTTATTTTTAATGGTCAGTAATTAACTGAATCAGATGTAATGTTTCCTCATTTAGCATTATTTTCTTTGCTAAGTTTGCATTTTATTTTATTTTTTTAATTTTATAAAAGTAGATTCCATTATGATTGATATTTAACTTCTAAGATTTTATGACAGCGTATTTATTTGTCATTTAAGACCATAAATTCTTATCTACAAAGGCTGAGCTAAAGAAGAGTCAACAGACCAGTCAACTTACTTGATTAACAAATGGCTATCAATCAATCAATCAATCAATAGATTGGCCCTCCTTGACCTTCTTTTTGGCTAGCTGGTTTGTTGAGGGTAGGTTTGCAGGCAGAGAAGAGGAGCTGGGATGTAACTGCTATGGCTATACATGTTTTGTAAGTGAACAATGAGGGATTGCTAGTGAATCAAGGAGATAGTTTGATTTGTAATTAAGAGACTCTCTAAGTGATTTACTTTTATCAGTCTGGAAACATTTCAGACTACATCTTTTAACTAATAATGGTAGTTAATGAGATTTGTAAAATACCCAAGTATGAACCTCCACTATGACTCCTCAAGTTACAAATCCCCAAGAAACCAATGAACTAGGCAAGACTGCATGAGCAACCAGCCCCACTAAAACTAACTAACTAACTAACTAACTAACTAACTAACTAACTAACTAACTAACTAACTAACTAACTAACTAACTAAATGTTACATTTTGGTAGGGTGACAAGTCTTCTATGCTCCCCAAAGTTATTGGTATCAACTCTATGGTTACACAAACACGAGAAAAAGAAAAATATCTGAAAAGGAAGGAATTGTTAACAGTGTGTACACAGAAATGCCACCTGCAGTTATTTCCATGGAAAACAGGGACTGGGGAGTTTATCTTTACCACATTGTTTTCAGTGCATTGGTTCCTTGCAGAGTTATAAATCAAGAAAGAGTAGAACAGCTCTGATTCTGATCTGTGAAAAATTAAACAAGGTTTTACAGTTTTTAGTTTCCATTAACATTAAGGTTGCTTGTTTTACCTGATGCTTTTTAAGTAAGATTTAGGACTGCAAATTATATTGTAGCCTCCATCAAAATTGTTTAAATTCATATATTGTTCTAATTGTATATATTTGTCATACCTCAGCATGGTTGCATTTTTAAGTTCCTTTGGCTATTCTGGAGCTATACTGAAGCTTTGCTTTATGGCATGTTATCCTGTTTTTCACAGTAACTAACTAGCTAACTAACTAACTAGGCTAGTATATGTGTATGTGCGTGTGTGCGTGTGTGCGTGTGTGCGTGTGTGTGTGTGTGGTTATATATATTTATTTTTAATGGTCAGTAATTAACTGAATCAGATGCAATGTTTCCTCATTTAGCATTATTTTATTTGCTAAGTTTGCATTTTATTTTATTTTTTTAATTTTCTAAAAGTAGATTCCATTATGATTGATATTTAACTTCTAAGATTTTATGACAGCGTATTTATTTGTCATTTAAGACCATAAATTCTTATCTACAAAGGCTGAGCTAAAGAAGAGTCAACAGACCAGTCAACTTACTTGATTAACAAATGGCTATCAGTCAATCAATCAATCAATAGATTGGCCCTCCTTGACCTTCTTTTTGGCTAGCTGGTTTGTTGAGGGTAGGTTTGCAGGCAGAGAAGAGGAGCTGGGATGTAACTGCTATGGCTATACATGTTTTGTAAGTGAACAATGAGGGATTGCTAGTGAATCAAGGAGATAGTTTGATTTGTAATTAAGAGACTCTCTAAGTGATTTACTTTTATCAGTCTGGAAACATTTCAGACTACATCTTTTAACTAATAATGGTAGTTAATGAGATTTGTAAAATACCCAAGTATGAACCTCCACTATGACTCCTCAAGTTACAAATCCCCAAGAAACCAATGAACTAGGCAAGACTGCATGAGCTAACTAACTAACTAACTAACTAACTAACTAACTAACTAACTAACTAACTAACTAACTAACTAACTAAGTTAACTAAATGTTACATTTTGGTAGGGTGGCAAGTCTTCTATGCTCCCCAAAGTTATTGGTATCAACTCTATGGTTATACAAACACGAGAAAAAGAAAAATATCTGAAAAGGAAGGAATTGTTAACAGTGTGTACACAGAAATGCCACCTGCAGTTATTTCCATGGAAAACAGGGATTGGGGAGTTTATCTTTACCACATTGTTTTCAGTGCATTGGTTCCTTGCAGAGTTATAAATCAAGAAAGAGTAGAACAGCTCTGATTCTGATCTGTGAAAAATTAAACAAGGTTTTACAGTTTTTTGTTTCCATTAACATTAAGGTTGCTTGTTTTACCTGGTGCTTTTTAAGTAAGATTTAGGACTGCAAATTATATTGTAGCCTCCATCAAAATTGTTTAAATTCATATATTGTTCTAAGTGTATATATTTGTCATACCTCAGCATGGTTGCATTTTTAAGTTCCTTTGGCTATTCTGGAGCTATACTGAAGCTTTGCTTTATGGCATGTTATCCTGTTTTTCACAGTAACTAACTAACTAGCTAACTAACTAACTAGGCTTGTATGTGTGTGTGTGTGTGTGTGTGTGTGTGTGTGTGTGTGTGGTTATATATATTTATTTTTAATGGTCAGTAATTAACTGAATCAGATGTAATGTTTCCTCATTTAGCATTATTTTCTTTGCTAAGTTTGCTTTTTATTTTATTTTTTAATGTTATAAAAGTAGATTCCATTATGATTGATATTTAACTTCTAAGATTTTATGACAGCATATTTATTTGTCATTTAAGACCATAAATTCTTATCTAAAAAGGCTGAGCTAAAGAAGAGTTAACAGACCAGCCAACTTACTTGATTAACAAATGGCTATCAATCAATCAATCAATAGACTGGCATGTGTGTGCTAGTGTATAGAGAGATAGATAGTTTTTCCCTCATCATTCATGCTTCTGCATATGCAAATTTTGCTTTGTGCTTTTGAAGGACACAATTTAGGAATACAGGTCCATTAAGTAATAAGTTAATTTTATATGGCAATTCAATGAACAGTTCAGATTTGGTGATTTATTGAAACGATTAGGTGTTCATTATGTTTTACAAATCTACTCAGCTATCTCTTAGCCTCACTTCTTGCATTTCTATCATTGCATGCTTCTCTTACCTTACCTCTTAAGTAAATAAATCACTTCTCGTAAATTACCCGTAGACTTTGCATTTAAACGATAGTTCTAAGCATACCCCTGGTTGCTAATTATTTATGTATGTGTCATGTAATGAGACCTGTTAATGTTAATGTCATATGTAGCTACACGAAGGAGTAAGCAACATTGTTTTTAGTGTTATATTACTTTCATAGCACATTGCATTCATAATTTAAATTACAGCAACAAATTCACAATATTTCAAGTTCAAGCACAAATGTGGTTTGGACACAAACTAATTTGTCCAGAAACACCTGCTGGACTGGGGACAAGGGGTTAGGGGAGGGTTGGGTGGACAGAGGAGTTTTAAGAGTTAGTAGATGAGGGAGTGTAGCAGTGTTGCAGGCAATGAAGGGTTAAGATTAAGGAGAAGGACTGGTTGGAAGGAAGTGATGTAATGGTAAGGAGGAGTTAACTTGGTTTTGTGCAGTAGCTGTGGGGTGTGGATATCAGAATCAGGCGTGAACTTGCTGCCTGCCCTCCTTGCTCTTCCTTTTTGCTAGCTGGTTTGTTGAGGGTAGGTTTGCAGGCAGAGAAGAGGAGCTGAGATGTACCTCTTCTGTTGCCCCACTGGTTATGTTTGGATTTTATAAGGTGGTTGGTTGGTTATTGAAGTGAGAATTGTCATGCTGCTTCTGGTGAAATTTTGAGTAAGTGAGTGGTTGAAGTAATGTTGCTTACATTATGGTGGGATGGAGGTGAGTGGGGAGACACTTCCTACTATAATTTGCTATGAGGTAGTTATGTATAAAATTTTGTGATTAATAAATGCTGTGATTAATAAATCCTCTGTGTAATAAATTCTCTGTTTAATAAATTGGATTATTAAAGGTTGTCTTATGCCAAGATGGTATGGTGTGGTTTCCTTGGGGGATTTGGACAAAAATAAATTTGCTAGATTTAGAGTTGTGTCACATTATTCTGCATTTTATTTTTGAAGAATGAGGTCTCCTTTTTGATGTGCTTTATCCATAATAGTCTGTCACTTTATGTGCATACATACATACCTCTAATTTTATTCACAACATAAGAGGAATACATTCCCCCAAAACACGCTAGTTCCAGAGCAAGGGGATGAGACAAGTATAGTTTCAGCTTACAATATTATTATTATTATTTCCAGTTTGATTACTGGGGAAGTTCACTGGGCCCAAGGGACCCGTTTCAGTGGAGGACCGGGGAGAAAAGCTCCAAATACATAATACAGTACAGATATAGTAATACAGAAATGTAAAGATACATTATCTAGAACAATTTGCAACAAATGTACATACAGTAACTGGCTCACTGACAGAACTCACACCGTAAAAGTTGCAGACTCCAAATCTGACCTCAAACCAGTGACAATTGGAGTACCACAGAGTTCCGTCCTGGGACCGCTCCTGTTTGGTATCTACTTCTCTGAAGTACAGGCTAACACAGAAGGCCTTTGGCTAATGAAGTTCACTGATGACTGCAAACTAAGAGTCATAGTCAAGTCCACAAATGATGTGAACATCCTACAGAAGGGCCTCTTTGAGACAGATGCCTGGTGTCAGAGCCATGGCCTCAAGCTCAATGCCAAAAAGTGCAGTGACATCCCCTTTGGTAAAAACTCTGTACCCATGAACTACCACATAGGCAGCAACCTACTTAACACTGAATGCGTGATAAGAGACCTTGGGACCCAGGTGGACAGTAGTCACTCCTTTGATAGTCACATCGCCACAGTAGTCAGGAAGTCCTTCTAAGTGGCACACCTCATCATAAAAGAGTTCTCATCCAGGAAAAAAGAGGTCATCGTTACCCTCTACTCATCACTCATTAGACCCATTATAGAGTACAATGCCCCTTTTGGAATGTACCTCACAAGACATCTGCATCAGCTGGAAAGGCCACAGAAGTACCTCACAAAGAGGATTACTGGACTCAAACAAATGCCCTACACTGACAGCCTCTAAAAACTCCAGCTTTACTCCGTAGCATATCGCCTACTCAGAGGTGATCTCTGCCTAACATATAAAGCTATGTCAAACCCAGAGCTGTTGGACATGCTACACCTAAAGAAATCCCAATCCCTCAGAGCTACATGCTCTAGGGACCTAAACCTTGTCACCACAATAAACAGGACATGCTGGAGGGATAGATTCCTATCCCAGAGACTTCCCATACTCTGGAACAGGCTACCCATCTATGTCAAGCAAAGTTCTTCATTAGCACTCTTCAAGAAAAATCTTGATGAGTGGATGAGAAATAGGAAATACACCCGGGGATCACTTCTGTGTGTCTGCTCATCAGTGGCACAGGAAAATAACTTGCTTGGGTGGCATTAGCCAGGGAACCTTGTTGGCTAGGCTTGTGTAGGCCCTTGGGCCGATAGTCTAGTACCTACCTATGAACCTATGAACAATAGTCAGACAAACATCATTGTAGATGATCTTAAGGGTTATACAGGTTCATTTATCTGGGCACTCATTGCATAGTATGTGAGGAAAACACTTTACATGCACACCTTTAAAGTAGAAATATAAAACCTTTACAAGTACACATTTAAAGTATGAAACTATTTACAATATTTACATAGTTATGATGAAGGGTAGGTAGCTCTAGGAATTGAAGAAAGCTTAGATACAGTCATAGAAAAACAAGCTATGGGAGATTTAGAGAGCTTAAGAACCTGGGAGAGAAGAAACAAAAATAATTTTATGGGCAAGTAGTTGGGTGGATTTAGGTAGGGTGAATGCAGGTACATTTCCATTTAGTGGACAGGTATGGTAGCAGAGGGAACACTAGTGGCATAGTGAGTGTTTTTCTTTATAAAAATCAATGTTGAAGATCTTGTTGTAACTAAAGGAAAGCATGACACAGTATCTTGACATGGTTACAGTCCATTTTGTAGAGAAGTCTAGTAGTTAACTGTAAAGTGAAGGTTTACTTTTGGTTGATTACTTGATTTGCCAAAGTGCAGGATTGTTTTTTTTTGCTGATTGACAGTTTATGGTGGATGAATGACTGCAAGATTTGTATATAATAAGTTGGGAGGTGTGAGGGGTACAGGAGTTACTGGGACAAAGCTCACAATATAAATGCATTGCTTATTTGCATGTGTGTATGTGATTTATTTCATGATTGCAACTGCAAGATCTATTTTTGTATTTGCAATCATGTGTGCATTACAGTATATGGGGCTGACCATTGCATAAACACATAATCGATGTTTTTGTATACATATAAATATATGTATATCTATCTACTGTATATATATATATATATATATATATATATATATATATATATATACATATATATATATATATATATATATATATATCTATATACATGATTTACTATCATAATTTCAAACATGTTTAGTGAAAGTTATGATACTGACTGAGAAAAAGAACTAATGAAAAAAAATGTCGACAATTCAAAATCTTTTTCAAACTTATCACCACATCTGGTGTCATACAACGCACATGTTGCAGGGAGGCAAGCACCCCTGCTCCCCCCAATTCGAGGGCTGCACCCCACAACCCTGCTACTTATATATATACAAACTCTGAGATTGCATTGCAGTGAGGGAAAAGGTACATTTCCCAATTCCCACTATAGTGCGATCTCCACTCAATATGCCAAATTCACAACAGCAAATGTACAATACCATTCACTGATGTGCATTTGGCATGTTTTTTTCCACACATACAAATCTGTGCAAACTTACATTCGGATATGCATTGTCACACACTTCAGCCGTGACATTTTGATAGTACACCATATATATATATATATATATATATATATATATATATATATATATACATACACACACACACGCACACACACACGCACACACACACGCACAAACACACACACACACACACACACACACACACACACACACACACATGTTATTTCTTCATGTCTTACTTTATTATTACTGACAAACCACTGAATACATTTCTCTTCATTTTTTTAAATTATTTATAATATTCAAATATCTCCCATGCATGCATGACTTTTTTCTTACTGTTAGTTCTTGTGTTATTTTAACAGTTGATAACCTTTTAATTTCCCTTTAACCATGTTGTTCTAACTTCTATTACTCCTTCAACTCTACCCCATTGTAGAGTTAACTATTTACAACTTTTTCATCCCTTTCATGTATTTCTCCAGTGTTGTGTCTCATTAGCTCTTTCTCTCATTAATTTCC
Source organism: Protopterus annectens (assembly GCF_019279795.1). Lineage (NCBI taxonomy): Eukaryota > Metazoa > Chordata > Ceratodontiformes > Protopteridae > Protopterus > Protopterus annectens. The sequence continues at coordinate 1,383,011,972 of NC_056739.1, forward strand.
ATCCTCATTTTATCACCCTTTCCATCTTTTCCGATGTTTAGCAGCTCACTTCCCCTTTACTTCACTACATTCTACTTTCCTCACATTTTCCATTAATCTTTCTACTTTTTCCCCTCTTGGACCTTCATTTTTCTTAATTTTCTAGTTATTTCCTTCTTTCCTAGTGTCATTATTAACCCTACTATTTATTTTTTATCTTTTGGCATGTCTTTCTCATACCTTAGCAGGCATAGTTTTTTTGTTAGTTGTTTATCTCTCACCCCCCTTTCCAAAGGGTTTGTCTTTTTTCATCTTGGTATCTCCCTCAGTTCCTCAAAGTCCCAAAAGATATGACTCCATGCTCCCTCTTTTCTTCCACATCTCCATCAGGTTCCAGCTACTGTTACAGACATTTCTGATAATGTTGTTGGACAGTAAAAGTAGTTATAGTACTTATATAAGCATGTACATGCAAATAGTCTACATGTCCTAGCCTTGGTTATATGTATCTCAGTAGCTGTATCATTTCTGCCCATTCCTCATCCAATATAGTCCCATTTGTCTCTCTCTTTCTTGCTCTGTCTCATATTCATTCCATTTAATTCCTAACTCGTCTTCTTTTGCTCACCCAATTTCTACTAATCCTTAACTGTCCTCTCATTTATTTTCCTTCGTTCCTCTTATTCTCTATTTCATCTTTCAGTTCAAAAGTCTTTAATGCTCCTTCTCAACATCTTCCTGTCTCTCTTTATTATTTATTTCCATATATTCCCATTCTGATATTTTCTCTGATATTCATTTTGTATTTTTAGACATGTTTTCAATCTTCCTCCTACTTGGACTTGATTACAGTATCTGGCCTTTTCTTGCTTTCTTCCCCAGCTCCATGTTATTGTTTTCTGCATTACTCCATCATTCTTCCAAGAGGTAATACGCTTATTCTCCAACTGTCACTTCCTCTGTCACACCATATTTTTTGAATTTCTGCTTTCATTCCCTTTATCCTTTGCATCTCAAGTTCTGCTGGTGTCTCTGAAATAAGTTCCATTATGTCCTTACCTTTTCTAAGTTTACTTTCCTCTCTGTATTATCATTTGCTTCCAATCTGTCTTAAAGTCAACATCTATTATTCCTAATGCAGTTGTTATCAAGCAGCTTTGTAACCATTCCTTAACATCTAGTGCTCCTAACCCCACTTTACCTGTAGTCTTTCTTAGTCTCTCTCAGACCACTTCCCCCCCGCATACAAAGTCCCTGCTTATCTGCTTTGTCTGTTTCAAAAGCCTATTGTCTGGTATTTCCCAGGGTGCTTCATCAAGGCAGATGAACTGCTGAATTATGCACACCTTCAGTGCCTGTATTCTCTGATCTATATCTAAATGTATTGTTTTCCATTTCCCTATTTGTCCTTTCACCTTTTGATATACTTTTTTATCTGTGCTTTTTAATGTCCCCTCTAGTGTTCCTCTAAGTGTTATTCTCAGGTACTTAATATTCTCTGCTATCATTCTTTATATTCCGTCTTCTTTTCTTCTTCTTTATCCTTCTTTCTATTCACTTGCAAAAATTTTTTTCTTGATTTTGTATCCCCGTCTCTTTCCAAAATTTTGTGCACTATTCAATACTTTTTCCTTATCTGCTCTATGCTTTATTAACATAAGCAATATATCATCTGCATATTCTGCTGTACCTCATTTAACCCCCCCCCATTATATCGCTATTCCATACTACTTTTTGTCAGAGGCTCTATATATAAAGTAAGTAGTAGTGGGGAGAGTTGGCAACCTTGTCTCATGTCCCTTTCCTTTGTAACTCTACCTGATAACCTAGCTCTTATATTAACTGTAGCTTGATCCTTCTTATAAATTCTCTTAATTAGTTCTAGCCATTCCTCTGGAATCCATCTTTTCCAAGTATTTCCAATAGACAGCTCCAGCCTACCCTCAAATGCCTTTCCTGCTTCTGGCGATATTATTGCCATTTCTTCCCATGCTTCCTGTTCCTCATTTATCAATAGGAGGATTTTTATTGAATTGTCTGTTGTTCTCCTTCCAATCCTACAAATCATGTCTGGTCCCCATGTATAATTCTTGTTAATATCTTCCCTAATCTTTCAGCATGCATCATCATAGATTATTTATAATCATGATTAAACAGTGATATTTGTCTATACAAGGCTGGCCATATTGGGTCTTCCCCTGCTTCAGAATTACTGAGATCACTGGCTCATCCACAATTTAGGGATCTGTTCACCTTCTTGTATACTATTAAATGATGTCAAGTGTCGCAATAAATGCTCTTTTCTGTATCTCTCTAAATTCTATTGGTACTCCATCACTATCTGGTGGCTTTCCTTTTGCCATTTTCCCATTGCCTTCTCTAACTCATCCTTTTTTATCTTCGCCACCAATTTCTTCTGCTCTTGCTTCTCCAGCTTTCTCATCTCTGGCCAGTCCCATCCCTCTTTAGCATCTCCTTCATCCTCTGATTTGTAAAGCCTATGGGAATATTCCTTAAAACCATCCAATGTGCTCTCTAATTTGTACTTTTTCCTGTCTTGAATGCCATCTTCTAGCTTATAAATCTACCTGTCCACATTTTACTATCTCAACTTGTTGCTAACCTTTTCATTTCTCTGGCATTTGCTTTAAAGTCAAATTACTCTACTGCTATTTTTCATTCTGTAATTTAAAATCTTCTCATGTTTGTATGAACTTTGTAATCTCCTTTTCCCTCTCTCTCTCTCTTCAGGCTCTATTCCTGCTTCATCTTTCCCTTAGTATCCCTATTGGAATTTTTCTTAACAGCTCACGTTTTTGGCTATCTTTCCCTATGACTTCTGTAATCTTATAGTTTCATCCTTAATGGTTTCTTTAATTGTATCCTATTCCTCTGCTTTTCCATGCTTAGATCTTTGCAGTGTTGTCTTTGCTATCTCTTCCAATTTCTTTGTATGTTTTTCTCTTTTATTTAAAATTCTTGGTACTCTCCAGTATCTTTCTAACTCCCTTTCCCCTTGTCCTCCTATTGTTAGTCCCATTAATGCATGACCTGGTAATGTTATTGGACTAGTTTTCACTTCTCTTACTCAGTCTGCATGTTTTATGGTTATGGATTTCCTATTGATTTTTGACCAGATTTTATGTATTGATGAATAGTATATATATTGATTTCGAGCACTTTTCCTGAGCTGGCCACTCAACTGTTTGTAAAAAATCTCTGAGCATCCTCCCTTCCTTTATTAGTTCCCTCATTCTTGGACCCCTTTCAACTTCTTCTTTTTTACCTATTTCATTCCAATCTCCTATGTGTATTGTAGACCCCCCTCCAAAAATCTCACTATCTCTGTCAAGATACTTCTTATTTCCTTTACTTGTGCTTTAGGTGGGATATATATATATATATATATATATATATATATATATATATATATATATATATATATATATATATACTGCTATTAATGAGATTTAGATTCCTTCTATCTTCCTCTGCATACCTTCCTTTTTATCCTCTATTCTCCCTTCTATAAACATGGGACATGACTTCTATAATAGTATAATCATTCTCCTTTGCTTCCTTTCCTTCAAGAGGAACTGGCCACTTCATAATTTTCTGCTTTCTGTGTTTGTGTATGCTCTTCCTTATCAAGATGTGTCTCCTGCATTGTTGATATCTCTACCTGTGTTCTTCTCAAATGCACTAACAGAAAATGTTATTTCTCTCTTTATCTATTTCCCAACGTATTTACATTTCAGGCTTTAATCTGTATTCCCACTTCACCCATTTTTCACCATGAGTTTTCTTTTCTGACTTCTCTTTTATCCATGTCATTCTTTTTCCTTTCTCTCCTTCTTTATTGCTTAACTAAACTGTTTCTTTGATTCCCTCCTCATGTATGAGTTTACACATGCTTTTTTCATCAGTTCTTTCTCTTCCCCTTTTTTAAATAACTGTTCACCTTTAACTATATGCATATTTGCAGTTCTGCCTTGTTTCCACAGAGTTTTCATTTGTTTACTTGGTACGACCCTTGCTTCAACCTAAAACCTTCTCATAACTATGACTGCGCTTTTTACTTTTAGGATGCACCTTTTACCCTACACTGAAACTATTCATCTCTCCTATCCCTCTTAGTTGTATTCTTGCTCTATTAAACCTCTTTGTCTTTTTTATTTCCCAACTTCCTTCTCTTATTCAACTTTTGTTACTTATTTTTTTGATTATAGTGTACGACTTTACTTGATTTTCTCTCCTTCTTTCTGGTCAATTCCTTCCCCCTCATGTACTTCTCTGATATTTCTGTATCCAACTCATGTTGATTAATCATGTTGTCTGTTCTCCCACATATTTATATTGTGCCTGTCCAAGTTTCTGTTGTATGTATTGTTACATTATTTACTTAGAATTTTTCATCCCTCCCTAACGTTTTCTTACTATCCTTTTTTCCAACTTCTCTCCATCCTCCCCCTCTACTGCTTGTCCCTAGAAACGCATGTTCCTACCTACGTCCTTTTATGCATAGTATAATACTACTGTTCTTCTTTCCCCTCCTTTATCGCTTACTTGTTTACTGTGTCATTGTTTCTCTGTGTATATGTTCTTAACAATGTAGGCATTACTCTACTGAAATTATGCTTACATCAATACTTTTCATGTACCTTTCAAGTAGTAGTTAACATTTCTACCTTATATTCACCGTATATCCTTCCTTTACCTTTAACACTTTAATAGTACTTTAATTATTTCATGTATACATACATGCTTAAATTAATAATACTTTAATAAGTTCAATTCTATTATATTACTGTCAGTATGTCCTTTCTTTTCTTCTATCTTATTCTTATGTCTAAAGGCACTGAATTCAGAGAGTCACAGGCATATGTATAAAACTCAGCTCTGCATTTTTCAGGTATTATGAAAGAATCTGTGATGCAGCAAAAACCTTCTTCCAGATGGCTCCTGCCATGGCATTAGTGACAGAGAATGTGGTGACTAAGTGTTCCTTGCCTAAAGTTGTTTGTTGTTCGGGTTTTATATGGATGTAGTATTATAATAATAGTACTTATGAAAGATGTTTTTTTTTTTAAATGAGTAAACAGCTGGTGTTTAACAAATGATCTACTTTAATTGGCCTGTTTAATATGAGAGGAAGGATGTTTTACTACAGATAAAAGTTTTCAACATTGCATTTGTATAACTAATAAAGCAGCAGTTTTTCACAAGTGTAAAGCTGACTCCTTCTTCTGCACTCCCATGATGAATGTCATATGTAGACCCTTATTTGAAAAAAGAAAAACTCCCATCAGAGCTATACATTATATATGTGGCCAGGAATGGGCTGTCAGAATTAAGGAAATAGGACAACATTACAGGCATCACCACCCATGATACTAGCCTACACATGCCTGTCCACTCCCACTGAATGGTAGCCTAAGTGCAGATCATGAGTCAGTCACCTCTGGAGCATGGCCTAGCTTTAGGTAGAATCCCAGTGCTTCCACTGGGATATATGAGCTAACATAGGTCACTCATTCCTACCCATTCATGGCTCCTCCAAGGTTTGAGCCACTAATCTTACCTGTGCCATTTAGGTCATGAACAGAGACCCCATCCTCTATGCTGGTGCAAAGTCTCAACATTTTTAAATATGAATTTAGTTTATGACAGCAGGGGTTGAGCACTACATTTAATATAACTCATAATCAACCTTTCTGAAGAAATGACATGATTGTCTTCATTCTGCATTTTGGGGAGTAGTTTAATTTCATTCTAAACATATACTACTTAATGAGTGTATGTGAATGACTTTTATAACAAATATAAATTTCAAGAAAGCAATCACCTCCTTAAAAAATTACTTATGGTAAGTTCAAGTTATCATTTTCAGAGTGCTACGTTTTGTAAGATTTATAAAGGTGTAACTTACGTGTGCTACATTAAGGCATAAACATGTCAACAGGAAGATGGTGCCCCTCCCCTTATAAGAGCTACTGTTTAAATCATCATTCACGTGCGGCTTTCTGCCCACTGATGTGTTTCTACTAATCACATGTTTCCATTGCTTGTCTTAACCAGACAAGCCACTGCATTTAAGAGCAATGTAGGAAAACTAAGTTGTTATAAACCCTTCTCACAAGCAGACATTGTGCAAGCAGGGGTTCTAGGAATTGGTCTGGGTCTGCAGGATGCTACAGGTTCTTAGTGCACATTTCTAAGTCGATAGTTACATTGTCAGGCATTTTACTGATGAACCATTTAAGCCTGAGAATGATTTCCATCTAAGGAAAATAAATAAATAATTAAATAAAAATATATATTTACTGGTGCTGTCAAAGTTCCTTTGAACTAGGGTAATCAATTTGAAGTAGTAAGGTAAACAAAAATATTTAAGTACATACAATGAAACATGCTGTAGCAAAAGTGTCATAACATGATTACTTATGTCTGAAAAAAATCTGCAAGGCAGGCAAATGTCATTAAGATTTAAAAGACAGAATGTGCCAATCATGGAACTGGCAGTGTTTAGAACACGGTATTAAAGCAATATATTTAAAAGAACATGTAGGATCCCTACAAGGTCAAAGGCTATAGCACCAAATAACTGATAATACATAGCAGAGACATTGCACTGTAATGAGCAGTACTTGTAGTCTCCTCTTCAAGGGAAACAGCTTATTTTCCCATAACAACCTGATAAGTATTTAATTACAGTAAAATACACTAGACTGTTTTTTCTCTTCGTGTGTCCCTCCTTGAAGTGTTCCTCATTCAAATTATCTGCCAGAAGCACTGTCTTTTAATAAATGAAACAGATATAGTTTCACGGGTTATTATAAAGCACAAATGTGTAGTAACCTTTGTAGAATATAGGATCAATTACTCATATAGAGTATTGGACAATACTACAAGTTAAATGTTTACGTATACAAACTTTGGATTATGGTATTACTCAAAAAATATTTCAAAGTTTCCCTTTTATTTTAATTCACCATCCTAAATTTTAAATTATGTAAATCCCCCCCAACAAATGGATCATTTGCCATCTGGTCAGTTACTCATCTGCTGTAATATATACTGCATGTCAAACAGATGCATTAACATGAAAACAAATTTCTGATACAGCTGCAATGTTTTCATCTACTTCATGCCATTCCCACTAATTTTCTCTTACATTTAAGGTAATGCATATATCACTGTAGTGTCGTATAATGAGGCTTATGCCTTTTTCATGCTGGTTGCTCTCATCCTTTAGTCAACCTTCCTGTAGGCCCATCTGCTTACATTGCTCATCAGTGACTGTTGCTTCATCATTGCTTACTTTGGGGATATTTCAACTCCAGTACTGCTTTAGGTAAATCCATGCATATTGCAAAAGGCCTGTCAGAACTAACATTTCCTCAAAGGAGGTAAAACTGGTTGAAGGCCTGTAATGTCTCTTGAGTTTGTTAGGATGGTGAAAAAAAAACAGGACAAAAACACCACAAAAGCCAAAATAAATAAATAAATAAATAAAAGGGCAGCATAAATACATACATTGTGAATGTGGCCAAGCCCCATGAGCTCTTTAATTAGGATCATAGGAGGTTACTAGGCTAACGTCCCCAGAGCCATTACAATCCTATCCAAGTTCAACCCATGTTCCCAAGGAGACAATAAAATCTACACATAATGGCCCTTTCCAAGAGTGACACAGGTGGACAGGGCAGTCTGAGTGAGCTAAAAGAACATGTACCACACACTATGTATCTTCCTGTAGTTAGATCATATGAATTCAAAACTATGTATTCAACAAATGACCTACCCCTCTGTACTTATATTTATTTTATATACATCTATAAGACAGTATGCATTACTTTACACTGATCATTTAATATGAAACTTAATCCTGTATTTGGCATTTCATGGTCTATTGCATCAAATAATATATTTTTTGTATACACTTACAAGAAATTTCACTAAATGTAAATTTCTGTTCAAGTCTTGTATTGCTCATATTATAACTTCAGTAGTATTCCATAGATGGAATATTTGGTAGGACAGTTTACTCTAGATACTTGATCTTTGATTTTGGACAGTTTTTGCTGAGATGTGAGTTGAGAGCTCTCTCTCTCTCTCTCTCTTTCTGTCTCTGTGCAACTCCTGATTATTATATTTGTCATGTTTTCTATTGTTCTGATAGGTATGGTTGCATTTTTCCGTGAACATTGATGCATGTGCCTCATACAGATGTCTCCAGTTCCACCAAAGCAGCTGTCCAGCTTCGCTACAACAAACATATTACCTCAGTTCTATTGCTCATCTGACTACCTCAGCTTCAGGCTATAAATATTCCCTTACCTTCTGCATTCTTATTCTCTTTCTGGTAGTTCTATTTTTCATTTCTTATTGCAATAGTACCTTCTCTGCTCCTTTCTCTACACCATTTTCTTTAATTTAGTTTATTCTGGTTTACAGGCATTTGTATTGCAGCAGAAATAGGTAGCTTGCTTTTCCAGGTCCTGTCCTTTGACAACGTATCTGGCGAGAGACTGTTTCCCTGCAGTGGAGTACGTCTATATTTCAAAACTGTGATTGTCAGGTTGCAATTCCCATAGCTGTTGCTGCTTCTCTTTCTGGTGAGAATTGTCGTGGCTTAGGTAATTCTTGCCTGTCACCCATTTGATTGCAGACATGGAGAGAGGATTAGATGTCATATGTCTGAGTTCCTGTTCATGCACATATCTTCTGAATTCTTAACCTTTGTACTCCAGACCACTGCCAGATATGAGAACAACATCGCCTGAATATATTCAATGCACTAATCATGTTTACACTGAGGATGTTAGTTTGTTTATTTCATAGACTCTGGAGTAATAATTTACACATATAAGATACATAGCTTGTATGAAATGAAGTAATTCAGTACCCACTCTGCTCCACAGATGACCTGGCACTGGGCATTGTAACACTTCTTATTTGGATTCTCTTTAATGGTATATACTGTAAATGGCCCAAATCTGCATTGTTTGTTCTACTTTATTTGCATTTTTTTCTGTTTGTTTCAATCATCACACCCATAACACAAATATACCAGTTATTCTTAGTGATAACAGCAGGATATGGGAATCTGTAATCCAGAAAACCCTCAGGGTTTTTGCTTTTTGTCTTAATCACTTCCCTAATAACCAATGTACACCTTGTAGATGGGAGTCCTTTCTATGCCTTCACATGTGGAAGTTCTCACAAGCTCTAAATAAGTTAGCTCCTGGATGCACCTTGACAGAACCAACCACATGTTGCCCAGCCAGTCATATATATGTCCCTCAACCAAACATGCATGCCATGCACCTATCTCTTCAGTAGGTACTAGCACTACAATGGACTTGATGACCACTCTCCCCTAGCATGGGCAAGCTGGCATTAGCTTCTCATGTCCACCAAGTGCCATTAGCTCCATCAGTGCCCGAGTTGCTGATCACTGGCAAGGGAGCCCACAGGATTTTTTGCAGGGGGGTGCAAACCCAGAGCCCCACTCACACAGCTCCCCCCGCCCCTTGCCAATGCAGCCCCACCCATGTCCACCCACCCAGCCCCGCCCACACAGCCATTCCAGTGTCCCATTACTTGGCTATTTCTCCCCATTTGCCGTAGACACTGTTCAAATCTCTGTGTACATACTGTTTTATGCTTTAGTTCTACAATGATTACAGACATTTGGATTTAATTTACAACTTTTATTTCAAACGTTATAGCCCAAACACTGATAGACATTTACTAAACCTAAACAAAGCAATAGTCTTACAATGAAAACAGACTTGGCATTAAAGCTTCTCTACCTTTGAAACTCACATTCACTGAAACAGCATTGAAACCCACATTCAAAGAAAATGCATCTGGCCAGTGGCAGGTTATTTACCTTTGAGCTGTTTTCAAGCAATAGGCTCCTTGCACACTTTGTTAGGGCCATGCAAAAGTTCTTTGATTCACCTGATTGTATTAATTATAATCTATAATTGAATTATATCCCTTGTATTATACAGCAACACATGTTTGAGTGTGTTTTAAATTTATAGTTTTGAACATTTTCCAGTAAGCAATGAAACAAAACATACAAACCAATAATAACAAAAAGCCCAATTCAGAACATTTCAGCCATAAAAGGCCACTCATTACAATCCACCAATATTAGTCAATATACACAATCTCTGCCAAAGTAAAAGTAATCTGAATAATTCCACATTAAAGATATCTGAAACTAATGAAGAGATTGTTGCTAGAAAACAACTGTATATTTCAGCGTTTCATCTACAAATTCAGTGCCTGCTGCCGTCAAAGAATAAATTGCCTATGTTAAATTAAAAAAATGGTAAGCTGGTATATTGCAATAGAAAATGGATGGCAAGCTGAAAAACAGGTTCATAGTTGCTAGGCACCTCATCCAAAGGAGGACATCCTCAGGACTGCAGCACCCCGCCCCCTTAAAATACAAATGTATACGCTGTAGGAATAGAACCTCGAGCCCTCTACATTAAAATGCAAGTATTCTACCTATGGTGCTACTAACACAGCTTTAAAACTTTTTATCACAGTATTGATACCATTTGCTAAACAAAACAGTTGCACATTGTAAATAGACTTAGCATGAGCAGCAGTAAACTTTGCTTCCCTTAAAGCTCACAGTTCCTTGAAAATGCACTTGAAAATAAATTCCACCTGCTAACTCTAACTTGGGCATTTCACTTTCTCCCTCTGTCTCTGTCCGTCTCTCTCTCTCTCTCTCTCACACACAAACACACCACACCCCTCAAGGCCTCAACCTTAGTGCAAGAAATCTGGACAAAGCCTAAAATAAATAGGGACAAATTATAAATATGGCTCTCATAAACTTAGAAAATGCAAGAGTAACAGGATTTGTGTTAGTATGCATTTTTCTAAATGATATGACGTCTAAAACTGAAATATCTTTCATTATTTAGCAACTTAAATCTTTTTAGGAGGAATATGGGGCAAAAATCTGGACCTTCTGCAAAAACCTGGACAGCTGAGGGGTATGCTACCTCCCTCTTATACACACACACTCACTCACTCACTCACTCACTCACTCACTCACTCACTCACTCACTCACTCACTCACTCACTCACTCACTCACTATACCTCTCAATCTCTTAGCACAAGACATCTGGACAAAGCCTGTTACAATTAAAATAAAACTCGCTGGATACACACGGCACGTAACTCTTTATTTAGAAACAAATGTGAGCGCTTTTGCAGAGTCCTCTCTGCTTCATCAGACGCCTTACGTCAGACGTTTTACTTATTGCTTCTTCATTGTCGCTGGTTACTTCATCCAGAGTTGAGGACTTTATTTCTGTATTTTAAAGCCTGTTATAATCTTGGGGACAAAGGTGCAAAACTAGGAACACATTTAGAAAGTTGCTAGAATAACAGGATTTGTGTTAGAATTCATTTTTCTGAAGGGTATGAAGAAGTGAAAGGTATGACACTCCTATCTTCCTACCTCCTTAGAAAGTGGATAGAACAACACTGTTTGCATTAGTATGCATTTTCTGAGGATATGAAGTCTAAAACTCAAATGTCTGCCATTATTTTCTCTGATTTGCCAGAAAAAGCACAATTTTATGAGAAACAGACTGAAAATAGGAGGCAAAAGTCTGGATAATTGCAAGGTATGACCCCTTCTTACACACACTCCTAACCCCCTCTTACTTACACATAGGTTCATAGGTTCATAGGTAAGTACTAGGCTATCTGCCCATGGGCATTTATAAGCCTAGCCACAGAGTGATGGCTTTTGCCTCCCCATTAGATTAGTAACCTGAGCCTCTGTCAACAGGGCTCCTGAAGTGATCCCAGGGTAGAACTTATGATTACCCATCCACTCATCAAGATTTCTCTTGAAGAGGGTCAGAGAGGAGCTCTGTCGAATATGGATTGGGATTCTATTCAAGAGTGAGGGGAGTCGCTGGGACAGGAATCTATCCCTCCAGCATGTCCTGTTTATTGTTGTACATAGGTTCAAGTCGCTAGAACGTGTGGTTCTGAGGGATCTCGTTTTTTTTGAGGTGAAGCATGTCCATTAGTTCAGGGTTTGACATGGCCCTATAGGCCAGGCATAGGTCACTTCTGAGCAGATGGTAAGCGACTGAGAAGAGCTGGAGCTTTTTTAGTCATGCTTCATAGTATAATTGTTTAAGGCCCTTAATCCTCTTAGTGAGGTACTTCTGTGGTCTTTCTAGTTGTTGCAGGTGTCTAGTGAGGTACATTCTAAATGGGGCACTGTATTTTATTATGGGCCTAATGAGTGAGGAGTAAAGGGGCACAATCACCTCCTTGGATCTGGATGAGAAACCCTTTGTGATTAGGTGTGCTACATAGAAGGATTTCCTGACCATTCTGGCTATGTGGTTATCAAAGGAGAGCATGCTATCTACTTGGGTACCCAGGTCCCTAATTACTTAGTGGATTCCCATCTATGTGGTAGTTTGTAGGTACTTTGTTTTTCCCAAATGGGATTACTATGCATTTTTTGGCATTTAGCTTGAGGCCGTGACTTTGACACCAGGTGTTTGTCTCTGTGAGACCCTTTTGCAGGCAGGATGTCTGTGACAGCTGGAGAGTCAATTATTGCACCCAATTTACAGGTGTCGAATGCCTTAGCGAGGTTCAGATATGCTGTGTGGACCACCTTCCCTTCATCTATGGCCTTGGTGACTGTTTCGAAGAAGTCGACCAAGTTCAGGAGGCAAGATCTGCCTTCAACAAAGCCGAACTGGGTGGGGTCCAGTGTCTGGAGGTTCCCAATATCCCTGTTAATGAGCTCCATGATAATGCGTTCCATGGCTTTACAGACCAAGCTAGTCAAGCTTATAGGGCGATAGTTCCCAGGGTCAGTTGTGGCACCACCTTTGTGGAGTGGTACGACTGTTGCTGTACGCCATTCTTTGGGTACATAGCCTGTAGAGAGGCTGAGTTTGAATAGTGATTTGAGATGGGGGGGTTAGTTCATTTTGAAGCTCATGTAAGACACAACCTGGGATAGCATCTGGTTCCATTGATGCTGTGCTTTTGGCCTTTGCAAGGGCTGTCTTTACTTGTGTGTCTGAGATATCTGGAGGACCACATTCTTTTGGGATGGGTGCTAGCCCCTTTGGTGGAGAGGGGGAGGGTGAAGTTTGCACTGAACTTGTCAGCCAGGATGTTGGCAATGTCGGTTGGTTCAGTGTATTTATGGCCATTATGAGAGTTTGCCCCTAGACTCTTGACATAGTTAAGAAGGCCTTGTGGTTATCCTTAGAGTCATTGGCTATTTTTCTTTCGAAGTTGGCCTTGGATGATTTAATGAGGGAGCACAGTTTTTTACTGATGTTAATCAGAGATGCCTTCTTATTTTGGGATTTTGTTCTATCTTGCAGGAGTTTCCTCCTTCTTTTGTAAAGTTTATTTATGGCCAGGGTCCACCAGACTGGCTTCCTCTTTTTTGAGGAGTTGGTCTTGGTTTTACTTGGGATGGCTCGGTCCATGCATTTTTGAAGGTGTTCATAGAATGCACTTGTAAAGGATTCTGCCGATGGGTCATCATTTTCCATTTGATTGGGAGCTTTGAAACTTCCCACCTCGGTCTTGAGGAGTGTGAATTTGGCTTTAGAGAAGTTTTTTACCTTGATTTCCTTGACTGGTGGGGGGGGGGGGTCAGGATGTGGATGTCCAGTGTGATTAGTTTGTGATCTGATCTTACCACTGACGAGTTTACCTCAGATGTGGAACATAGGTTCCCCATGTTGGTGATGACCAGGTCCAGTATGTTGTCACCTCTTGTGGGAGTGGTGACCAGCTGTTCAAGGGCGTTTGAGTTTATAAACTCAAGGAAGAATTGGGCTAGGGCATTTGAGCTTGAGTAGTTTTCCCAGTCAATGTTTGGATAGTTGAAGTCATCCAGTAGCATGGTGTTGGGTATAATCTTCATACTTTCTAATGTTCTCAGGAATGCTGCGTGAGGGTCCTGAGACAAGGTGGGAGATCTGTAGCAAGCACACACATACAGACCTACCTACTACTAACACACACAGACACACATACTTCTGTGCAGCTAAGCATACTAAATTCCCAATTCCCTTACACACACTTACTTTACGTCTGTGCGCTTGGTTTACTTAAGTTAGCAAAATAGTTTCCATAGTGAATTCCAAAATTTAAAAAGTCCTATTTTCCATTGTCACTCAGTAGGCTACCATTTACAAAAACAAGGAAGCCATCTAAATTTAACATTTTATTTTCAGGTCACATGGGAAGTTTATAAAAGCTCCAAAGGTAAGCGATGGTGGTTAGCATCAAAAATTATTAATGAGACACACACATACCATTTTACATTAAGTTTTACTTAACTTCAGTACACATTTGCAGGGCATGTATTAGTTGCAGGACATGTATTAGCACTATATTAATTGAACAGATAAACTGTTTTGCAACTCTACGTATTTCAAAAAAATTCATCAACTACTAACATAAAATACATATTTGAAACTGAAACTAAGAAAACGTCCAATCATGCTAAACAAACAACACTATATATACACTGCTGACACTCAAACTTTTCTGAGTTCTGATGAAGTTCCTTTGAATGTATAGAACAAAAGCGCTCAACTTTTAAAACAAGTTTCTGAGCATCAGCCATGTATTTAGTGCAAGTTTTTTAGCACCATTGGACATTTTTTTCTTGGTTTCAGTTTGTGTTCTTTTGGTATTTCACTAGTATGTTTTTGAAACTCCATAAACTATCAAAGACTGCAAGTTTATAATTATCCATCTCAGCCCAAAATGTTGATCAACTAGTAAGTAGGTGTATCCCTTGTGATACCTATGGAGGTGGGTTTGTCTTTTGAGCCTTGCCTAAAAAAGGCACTATGGGGGTAGCAAGAGCCATTGCCAATATCCAAAACCCCGGGGGTGACAGGTGCAAGTCGTCCCTAGCGAAGCATCGTGGCTTGTCGAGCATGTCATCCCAGGCTGACAGGCATTGGATCCCCTTTGAATGACACCAATACTTAAGCCAATTGTTGAAATTGATCATCTTGTCTTCATATTGTGGCATCATTCTTGGTGAGGGTAAGATGCTACTCAAGGTCAGGGTCATACTGGCCTGGGCTACATGCTCAGAGAGCTCCTGTATGTCTCTTTTTATGTAGTCCAGGGAGGTACGTCTCAGGTCATTCACACCAGCATGGACAATGACTGAGTCATATTTGTACTTGCCTTGGAGTGACCTGAGTGCTTGTGTTATGTGGCGGATCCTAGCGCCCGACAGGCAGCTCACCATGACCTTCTCCTTGTTCAGCCTGGTGAGCGGGACGTCAGTGTGCCTGACAATAGAGTAACCTATTACAAGTGTATCAGGTGTGTTGTTTAGCCTTAAGGGCTGTGACTGTTCAGCACACTGGCTTTGTGAGCTATGTGTTGCACGTGTTTTGTTTTGGGGTAGCGGTTGCTTGGGTGTCTGCTTTGGAGGTCTCTGCTGCTTAGGCAGATTTTTTATTTAGAGCCTCTGAGTATGTTTTTTGTGCATTTGTGTTTGGTTTGCTGTCGTGGTAGGTCTATGTGAGACTGGAATTGTAGTGAGTGTGGTTTCCTTCTCCTCCTGACTGGTTTCGCCAGTACTGAGTTGAGAGAGCTTAGCCTCCAGTATGGCTATATGGTTGCATCTCTCACATGTGTTGGAATTTGTTGGGAGGAGGAGAGGGTTGTCTGTGTACATGAGGCAGTTGTAACATTGCCTCAAGATTCCCAGATTCACCAGCTGGACCGGAGAGGAGATTGACAGCTGACCTTTGGACATGCTAGAATAGTATTGGGAATTCCTTTATAATTGAAAAAAAAGGGTCAATGGGGAATGAAGTACTCAAGGGGAGTTTGTGAGGGTGTAGTGCTTTTAATATTTTAGTGCTGACTTATATAATTGCTTTAGTGAGCAAATGCCAGGCAACTTAAATGCAATGTGTTACAGGTAACTTAAATGCAAAAATGACAAGCAGTAACTTTCTTTCAATTGAAACAAGGAAATAAGTACAGTAAGCAATGCAGATATCACTAGGGATCCACATAATCTCCTGACTGATAAATCTTGACTGAGCAAACCTCTGCTAGTTCCATCCTGCTCTGCCACCCTCCAGCATTAGGTCCACTACTCAATCCTAATTTAAAAACATTTTAAACATAAATATTTGCTGCAGGCTATCAAGTCAGCCATCTAATCCAGAACACAAAAAAAGTTTCTTCATTTACAACTAAGTGCCACTTTACAAACTAATGTATTTTGGGTAACTTCTACAAGCAGAGTAACACACACATTATAAACAAGCTTCGCTTTAGGTTATTGGCCATGACACCGGCAGGACGCATCATAAAATAGTAATATACATCACCTAATCAGAGATATTGGGACTTGGGATTACAGCAGGTGCAAACCAACAACTTCCATCCTCTACTCACAACCTTATACTCCTACCTGCACATCAAATTTAAAAATGAGCACTCCTTTCACTGAAGTGAACATATACTTCCTGTTACACCTAGCTGCTATGAAAAATGTACTTAATGAATATCACATCTAAAACCACCCTATTTTACAGCAAAAAACATCTTCCTGCATAAGCATTGATGTTCTCTTACCACTACATACACTGCTACCTTACAAATACAAAAGCATGCCTTCAACTTATTCTGCATTCAAGAGTATATTTTTTTAGGACCATGGCTACAAGCAGAAGCACCTTCCTAACAGAATAAAATAGTTTCACAGTCTACTGATTTTAAAGTTGTTTACAGGAAGCTACCTTTACTGCTTCTGTTTACAACTGTTTTTCACACACAACATACACATGTTCTGTGGTACAACCTTCTGTAAGGCCAACAGATGCTGTATCTTCCGTTATTAAATTGTTTTTTCAATTATTAAAAGTGGAATGTCAAAGTTTGTGCAGATCATCTCATCACCTTAGTTCAACATACAACTTTCCTTATCTTCCCCTACTGGCCTACTGCTGGATATCAACCTCCTAAAGTCACAGTCACAACATACAGTTGTCTAACTCGAACCTCCTTTACCAAGCTGTCAATACGGAAGTGCAACATGACAACCAGCATTTTCTCTTTGGATCTCAAGTGATACATATGCACAGTCTAACTGTCTAGCTGTTGCAGACAAAGCAAAAAACAAGACCTAGCATTACACAAGAGATCAGCAACAGCAGCAGCATTGCTAGCATACTATATGCCTGCAGCCACTCACACTCTGACATGTAATACTAAACTCAAGCCCAGCAAAGTGAAACAGCTCTGCACTGTTATTCTGCTGCAAGAAAACTAGCAAAGACCCCTGGCTCTGCAGGAAAACAGTCTCCATACGAATCCCCCGCCCAAAAATCCCCAAGTCACGACTTCCCATTAACCTAAAAATTTTTTTATAGTCATAATGATTTCAAGCTGAAATGGGTCATTTGACACTCAACCAAAGTCATTCATCGTGAAAGCTAAAACACAACATAAAGTGCAGAATGAACCCACACACACACAAACAAAGAATCCACACACTAACAAAATCTTACA